>NC_136935.1:46912797-46916995 GCF_949987615.1 Pollachius pollachius | reverse complement strand
TCTCTCTCTCTCCTCTCCTCTCCTCTCTCTCTCTCTCTCTCTCTCTCTCTCTCTCTCTCCTCTCTCTCGCTCTCTCCTCTCTCTCTCCCCCCCCTCTCTCTGTCTCTGTCTCTCTCTCTCTCTCTCTCTCTTCTCTCTCTCTCTCTCTCTCTCTCCCTCCCCTCTCTCTCTCTCTCTCTCTCTGTCTCTCTCTCTCTCTGTCTCTCTCTCTCTCTCTCTCTCTCCCCACCTCTCTCTGTCTCTGTCCTCTCTCTCTCTCTCTCTCTCTCTCTCACCCCTCTCTCTCTCTCTCTGTCTCTGTCTCTCTTTCTCTCCTCTCTCTCTCCTCCATCTCTCTCTCTCTCTCCCTCTGGCTCTCTCTCTGTCTCTCTCTCTCTCTCTCTCTCTCTGTCTCTCTCTCTCTCTCTCTCGCCCTCTCTCTCCCTCCCCCTCTCTCTCTCTACCTCTCTCTCTCTCTCTCTCTCTCTCTCTGAGGGGCGTTCTTCGCAGCGCCGGTCGTTAGGAGAAGGAGACATGAGGTTTATGATGCATGCTGGATGAGCTGACACCCCAGGGAGCAGAGGATGGGTGGGGGGTGTGTGTGTGTGTGTGTGTGTGTGTGTGTCTGTGTCTATGCTTTAGTGTGTGTGTGTGTGTGTGTGTGTGTGTGTGTGCGTGTGTGTGTGTGTGTGTCTGTGTCTATGCTTTAGTGTGTGTGTGTGTGTGTGTGTGTGTGTGTGTGTGTGTGTGTGTGTGCGTGTGTGTGTGTGTGTGTGTGTCTATGCTTGAGTGTGTGTCTGTGTGTCTGTGTGTGGATGTGTGTGTGTGTGTGTGTGTGTGTGTGTGTGTGTGTGTGTGTGTGTGTGTGTGTGTGTGTGTGTGTGTGTGGGTGTGTGTGTGTGGGTGGGTGTGTGTGTGTGTGTGTGTGTGTGTGTGTGTGTGGGTGTGGTGTGGGTGTGTGTTTGTAGTGGGTGTCTGAGTGTGTGTCTGTGTGTTTTGGAAAGTATATATGCATGGGTGTTTTTACTCTTAAACTATGTATTTTTGTGTCTTCCGGGTCTTCTGCTCTTGTATTTGGGTACATGGATCTCAAGTGTTGGATGTGTGGGAGGGTACATATGCTTATGGATATCAGAATACTGATAAATGAAACAGATGTTAAGATGCTAAATAGCACAGATAGATGATGGTTGACCCACCGCCAGTTCTATCTTGAGGTACATTTATCATGTCTGGCACTGTTACAGTCTGTACTTGACTATGATGAACTGTAAGAGAGAGATTTAAGCTTCAATTGATTTATAGACCATTATAATGCTATTAAGAACCCCACTGTGTTGCGGTTCGGGTACGATTCACGGACCCGCCTCAACGTTACGTTCTAATCGTGTTTTTACTACAGTAAGCACCGTTCAGAAAGACAGATTGAAGAGATTGTTGGAAATTCCAATGCGTACCCACGTCATCTATAGTTCGTACCAGGATGTGTTTGGGTATAGTTTAACCAGCCCTGTGATTTCCCTAGCATTGAGGCTGTAGTGGAGGACTGCATGAGTACAGAAAGATGGATACAAATATGTCATTTTAAATGAAGTCTTTCAATAAAGTCAAGTACAGTACATTAAGCCTTTCGTTAGAATGTCTCTATTGGTTTGCTAGAAAATGTCTTAACTTTGTTTTTACTGTGTAAGATAAAGGTTCGGTCAAAGAGCAGTAAAACAAAATATCAGACATTTATTCATCATTATTATGTTTATTCAAAAGGATAGAATTGTACCCGTTCCTATGGGGATAATATAGTAAGAATAGTCATTACTTATACAATACAAACACATCCACTAACGCTGTAATCTTCCTCCACACCAAAAAAACGAAAAACCAGACAATCACAACCTCCTCAACCCTTGAGCCGATCGAACATCCGTTTGTGGACGGAGGTATGACTGTCACTTGGCATGTTGGCAGAGTCAACACGGCACAGGATTCCCAGTCGTTCATCGTCCGTTCACGTCAGAAAACAAACCCCATCAGCCTCAGGATCGACAGGCAGCAGATAAAACGAAAACAATTTCAACAGTTTGAATAGTTTCACGCCTGCTACGCAAAACACCCTCTCAGCCGGAGCGTGTAATCCACCCAGCGATTTCCCATTCAGCGGGGATCTCTCTAAGTGGTTCTTACGAGTGTGGCCAGCTCCTAGTCTTACCTCCACCGCGCTCCCCTTTTGTCTGCCCCTGCACGGTCGGCGTGGTAACCTGGTGAACCCTGCTGCAATTGTCTCGCGCGCTTAAGTGTCTCCTGATGGCCGAGGCCGGGCCGACTTCTGATAATGCCTACCAGATTCTCCCCCTTGTTAACGGGCGTGTGAACGCACAGCCGGCAGGTAGTGCACACACGCACACGTAAAAAACACTCTCCCTTACACACACACACACACACAGACACACGTAAAAACACTCGCTCTCATACACATGCACACACACACTGACAAACACACATATAAACACACTCTCACTCATACAAACACAGACAAGCACACACAAACACGCACACGCACGCGCACACACACACACACACACACACACACACACACACACACACACACAGACACACACATACACACACACACACACGTAAAAACTGTCTCTCTTATACACATGCACACACACAGACAAACACACATATAAACACACTCTCCCTCATTGCAACACAAATAGAGAAACACACACACACACACACGTAAACAAACTCTCCCTCCCACACTAACACACTCTCCCTCATAATGACACACACACACACACACACACACACACACACATACACACACACACACACATGCACAAACACAAACACACAGACATTCACACTTCAACACCATTATAACCAGGTTTGACACACAAACAGCAATCTACCAAAAACATTTAAAATACATATATATATATTTTGTTTTCACTGAGAAGCCCATGTCATCACCCAGCCAACATGTCAACAACACCGGGCTAACATGACAAGCAGATGTTTAAGTCTGCCTGATGTGTTTTCCTTCTTCAGACGTAGACTGCGTCTGAGTGGGGATAAGTGTTCTGGTCCACAGGTGAACACTAACCCTCCCGGATCATCTTGTTTCAAAGCGTCTACAAAACACACACACACACACACACACACACACACACACACACCCACACACACACACACACACACACACACACACACACACACACACATGCACACACATGCACACACATGGTCTGTCAGGGAGCTTACCCAGGTTACCTATCAGAGTTCTCTGGGACAATGCTATGTTAAGGAGTCAGGGGGGTAATTGTATATTCTCCATAAGGGTTAAGATGGTAAACAGGTCTGAATGAGCACTGCACAAGAGATGATAGGGCATCTTATGAGAATATCCAAAAGATCTGTATTGAATTTGTGTATTTCTTAATTTGGTTCTTTCTTTCTTTATCTGTCTCTTTATCTGCAGAAGCTTTCTGTGTCTCTCAATCTTTCTGTCTCTCTTTCCTTATTTTTTTCTGTCTTCCTTTCTGTCTCCCTCCCTTAGTCGGCTCCGTATATCAGCTCTCTGTGTTTCTCCATCTTTCTTTCTGTCTCTCCTTGCTATTTGTTGATGTGCGTCCCTTCCTGTGTGTGTCAGCTCTCTGCATCCCCCCATCTCCCCATCTCTCTCTCTCTCTGTCACCTGCTCCGCGGGGGGTAAAGCTGTGTTCTCTCAGGTCTCTGAGGCTGTGTAGGGAGACACACAGCAGGGGGGAACAAAGGAGGCGCACACACACACACACACACACACACACACACACACACACACACACAGACACACGCAAACGTACACAGACCCATACAACCACACACACACACACATACAACAAACACACAAACACACACACACAACAAACACAAAAACACACACACACACACACAGACACATGCAAACACAAACCCCCACACACACATAGCACACACACACACACACGCCCACTAGTAACACCATCGCCATTCCACAGCAACTCAACCCCATCACCGCCCTCCCTCCTCTCTCATCCTCCCTGTAAGCCCCGCCTCCCTGTCGCGGTGACCAGAGCTGTCAGCAGATGGCAAATCCCGCGACGCCACATAGGTGGTGTCGACTCCGTCTAAGAGGAGGACAACAACAACAACAACAAGGAGCCAGGTGTGTTCCTCCACCCCCTCCGTCCAGAGTCCA
>NC_136935.1:46887797-46902797 GCF_949987615.1 Pollachius pollachius | reverse complement strand
ATTCAAAATCGTACAAAAAAAGTTTTTACTCCCATGTATTTTTCAGTATCCCTTTAACGATGGCATTCTGTACAGATCCCAGACTTAAAGTCCAGCGTCGCTCAACATATGTGAACAGTCACGACTCATTGTACGCCCAGGCCCTAGCTCTCAGCGAGCCCAGACGCACACCATCTCCCGGACACGTCCCCCCCCGCCCCCTGCCCTCCGCGCCCCTCACCCCGTCCCTCATCATGTCCGCCATTAGCGCCAGCCACGTCACTCAAGACCCCGCTACAACAAAGACCTAGCAGCCCGGCTCCTTGTAACCCAATAGCGAACATGAAACGCTGACCTTTGACCCTGTGTGCGGTACAAGTGGCGGTGTTGTGCCACAGGTCAGCCGTAACACGGCAAACACATTCCCCCCGCGTCCAGGCTAGCTGTCGCGCCGCCCGTAGCTTTGTTAGCGTGTTAGCGCCACGGCGATCCAAAACTGTGTGGCGACTCCCTGGACTGTGGTGGGTGATGATATTTATAGCTCTGTGTTGAGGGGACCGACGTGTCTTTTCTACTTAGCGGACTTAACAGGCTTATTTTGCCAAGTGTTAATGTTTGGATTACGGAACATGCTATGATGTTTTGCTCTGGCTAACATCAGTCGATCTAGGCGCTATCGGAATTGTTTCGGAAACCGCAACAAATAAAGGGATACTGGAACACGTTGAAAAGATGAGACGTAATATATTATTTATTTTTATGCTTTATTACTTGATTATTTGAAGTTTAAGGACAACTGCATGACTTTGTTTTTCCAACATAGCCTCACAAAATGTGGTTGCCAATAAGTGTGGTTATTTTCCTTTGCAAACTCCTTTAACAACAAAGCAGTTAAAAAGGCGACGGTTTGAGTCAGAGTACCAATGTGAAAGCGATTCGATGTTTGTCTTCTCGCGCTCTTTGGTTTCATCTCTTCAGACTTTGATGGCCGTTATATTGGTCCCGCTTTTCCCAACAATAAACCGCCCTCACTGGCCCAGGGTGGAGACCAGAACGCTCCCAGTAGGGTCCTGTGGTCAGGGAGCCTGCCGTAGACATGAGGGGAAACTGGGTATCAGCCCATAATCTCACTGGGAGTCTTTAGCGAAACGGTATGCATGTGGTGAGGTATGTCGACGGTATGATACCAGCTCTGACAGAGCGAGCGTCAGGTATCACTGCAGTAGGAACCGTTCACAGACTTCCTCTCAGAATGGTGCCCCCGATACAAACACATACACATACGTGTACACACACGTCCAAACACACACACACACACGCATGCCTGCACACACAAATGCACACACACATCCACAGACATGCACACAAACACGCACAAACACATACACGCACACACACACACACACACAGACACAAACACACATGCATGCATGCAGAAACAAACGCACAGACGCATTCACGCAGGCTTGCACACACACACACACACACACACACAGACACACACACACACATGCATGCATGCAGAAACAAACGCACAGACGCATTCACGCAGGCTTGCACACACACACACACGCACACACACACACACACACACACACACACACACAACACACACACACACACAACACACACACACACACATTCTCTCTCCATTTGAGACCTGTTTAGTGTTCCTCACTTTTTATTCCCTCTTCAAAGTTAAGCTTGGATGTTCTGTATTTTTTATTTCAGAAAAACTCCCAGTCTAAGAACCAAGTGTGCACAAAGACAGTTTTACACTCAGCTTTCTGATGATATCATCTGAAATATGTCCCACATCTAAAAGATAATCAATCAAACCAGAATTTAGCTTATATTGAGCAAAGTGATACATCGAATGTTTAACTGTCTTAGGAAGGTTCTTACTGAAAGTTTGATGACGCAAGAAAACTCATTGGACAGGAATCTATGTTAGGGGTAAGGTTCGGAAGACCAACATTTACAGTCCAGTCAATTCCAGATATTTTCTTTAAAAACAGTCCTTGTGCTCTCCTTCTGTTTATTCATGTGTGAAATCAATGCATGCCATTCTTAGTTCCACCTCACAGTCACAGCAAAGTCTTGCATATCGGAATAAAGACATGAAGCAGGTGGCAGAGGAGACAGCGAAGGACTCCCACAGACTGGGGGGGGGGGGGGGGGGGGGGGGGGGGGGGGGGGGAGAGGAGAGGGGGGAGGATTAAAATGTAAGAGACCTAAAAAGACAGAGGTGGAGAAAGTGAGAGAATGCTAACAAAACATTTACCCTCTGAGCGCGTGTGTGTGGGTGTATGCATGTGTGTGTGTTTGTGTGTGTATGTGTGTGTGCGTGAGAGAGGGCATGAGAGAGAGAAAATAAAGAGTGAGTGTGTGTACGTGCATGCATGCGTGCGTCCGTGCGTGTGTGTGTTTGTGTGTGTGTGTGTGTGCGTGTGTGTGTTTGTGTATGTGTGCGCATGTGCACGCGTGTGTGTGGGTGTGTGCGCGTTTGAGTGCATGTGCGAATGAGCAAAAAACGAATAAGAATAGAAATAGGTGGAGGCAATGTAAAAGAATGGCAAATAATCAGAAGAACATTAGCAACACGGCCACTATAGAAAGATCAAAAATAGAGAGATGGAGTGAGAGTGGGGGGGGGCAGATTCACTTTGAGAAAGAGACGGAGAATTCCCCTTCCTAGACATTCTCCTCTTGATTCAAAGCCAAGGCATTTACAAACGAGGAAGTCTCTGCTGGCTGGGTGCTGGAACCCCCCCCCATCTCTCCCCTTTTCCTCCACACACACACACACACACACACCCTTCCTTTCCTCTCTCAATCTGGGTCCAACCTCTCTTGCACCCCCTCCCGTCCCTCCCCTCCTGAGAAAAATGGGTGTCTCCCCCCTCACCCACCCTCCTCTCTCTCTCTCTCTCTCCCTCCCCTCTCACTCTCCCTCCCTGCCATGCTTCAGATTTAACAGAGCTCTGAGGAGATCTGGCAGTCACACTGTGTTCTGGATTGTAGCAGCGTGGACCTCCTGACTGCAGCTCTGAAACCTCCTCCAGCGAGCGCCCATCAGCCGACCGGCCGACAGCCATGGACATGAAACTGCTTGCGCTGACAGCTCTGCTGGCCGTGGCCATCAATGCTCCGATCTCCAGTGGTGAGTCCAGCGGGCCGGGGGGGGAATATTGCATACGTTGTGTGGAGGTTGTGGAGGTGGTGACTGGGTGTCAGCGCTGTGGAGAGGAGACATAAGGAGTCGATGGTTGTAGCTTTTGGTTGTCTTCAGTGTGGTGGTTGTGAGTCTTCTTGTGTCGGTTGTGTTGTTGGCTATATTTGTACTTTAGAATTATTTTGGGGATGTTTTGAACAAGTGAAGGAGAGCTGTTGGAGCAGATTTTTTAAGTTTGAGGTCCAAGTGAAACTTTGTGTCTTAAGAGCCTTTTAAAGAGCTGGCAATGATTTCTTTGCTCAGGATTTTATTGTTTCTCGTGCTGGAACATTTATAGGATGGGATTTTTTTTTGTCTTTAATTGCATAGTGACTTTCTAAAGTTTATTTTATGAACTCAAATAAATGCAAAGCCGGAAGAATGCTTAACTACAAGTTATACAAACAATATGTTGGATCACCTTTAATACGTTTTAACATGCATTTAATATTTATATTTTTTCCAAGTTTATACAATAAACATAAATGTTGATATATAAAATATGGCCCACTATTTAAATATACATTTTTGGAAAAGGTTAAATAGCTTCAATTCAAAATCTCTCAAACAGCATAATATTGACAAAACTTATTCCTAACTTATATATATAATATGTACATTATTTCATTTATTTATTTTGAATTTGCAATTTCTTAAATGTCTTTAAATGACAAGTACAATCAACAAACAATGCAACAAACTCGAAATATTGAAAATATACAAAAATATAAATAACCCTAAAACCCAGAAATATTCTTGATACCAAACCACATGGATTAAGGCCGGTGTCCTTCTGCTGGAAGCAGGCACAGGAAGCTCTGGTGCCCAGGCTGCAGGGCCTGCGGAGAGTGTTGTTTCAACCCCGGGGAAGGTCCCCACTGGGCGCATATTAAAGAGTCACGCCGGCCTTCATGTGTGTATTTGCCTTGGCTCTTTGCTTTCTTTTAATTAGTTTCTAATTAGGGATAAACAATGCAGAGGGTGATGACTGGATGCTCTCTTCTCCGGCCCTTCTGCCTGTGTAAGCTGCATAATGACAGCTGCTTTGCATGACAACAGCGACCTGATAGAGTGTGAACCATTAGGCTGATATTGGTCGAGATTTAGCCATTTGTGGCCAGGACATTTGGTGTTGCATTTGAAAGAGAAAGGAGAGGTGTGTCTCGGCAGGGACGTGCTGAGTATTCCCTATTAGCAGATGTGTTTGTATATATCCTGTCATGTCAGGTAAAGAACGGGGCTGGATTAAACAACTTTAAAACTTTGAGATCTGTGCATCAGAATCAGAATGAGTTTGATGACTGGGTTGTTTTACCACGTAAATGCATTTTTTGCTGAGATGTTGGTATAGTAAAAAGACAGAGACTAAAAAGTACAGCTGTGAAATTATATTAATGAAATGTACTAAATATAGGAGCTTAAAAGTTTCAAGTTTTCAAGTGGATGAAGGTCGAGACAAAAAGCCTTCACGCAGTAAATAAACAGTTGGTATTAGTATGATTGAAGTATTAATCAGGGATCACGCTGCAGAACCCAGACTACTGCACAGAGACTGCTTCCACTTAGAGATCATAACATAACTAGACTCCCCGTGACACACACACACACACACACACACACACACACACACACACACACACACACACACACACACACGCACACACACACAGAAACATTTCCCAGCACCCTACAGTTACCGACACCGTTGTTGCTCAACAACTTGGCACCTCCACAGAGTACATAAACTACTATCGATCAGGGCAATGGCTGCAGTTTCAGAACACATTCAACACGTCTCTTCCAGCGCGGCGTCCGGTTCGGGGCGGCTGCGACTGCCAGTACGGCGGCGGCGAGCTCTGTGAAGGCAACCAGGGGAGATTTGTAATCACACTAAGAATGTACTTGAGGTTGTGTCTGCTAATCTGCAGAGTGGTCTCTGGAACAGAAGCAGAGGGAGCAGGGTACTGGAGGGTTCCAGTATTCCTGAGCGTTGAGGACCCTCATCCAGCTGAGTGGCTGGGCTTAGCGCTGTGAAGAGGGAGAGCGAAAATTGCTTCTATAATTGGAGGTCTCAGAGTGTGTATGTGTGTGTGTCTTGGTGTGTGTGTGTGTGTGTGTGTGTGTGTGTGTGTGTGTGTGTGTGTGTGTGTGTGTGTGTGTGTGTGTGTGTGTGTGTGTGTGTGTGTGTGTGTGTGTGGAGAGCGTAAGCTCTTTTTAATGAGTGAGTTGTTAGGATCACAATCAGTTAAACTCATACATTTTGGTTGCGTTGCGGAAGAATAAGCAATACATGATGTGTGTGTCGCTGGGAGCAAGCGTTTGGATTATGGGTCATATTCATTTCCTGTAAGGATAGCTAATGAATGAATTATCATATTGAGTCTGGGTTATTATCAGGTTTTCTATAGCCACTTGGAATTGTTAATCAATTGATTATAATTACACCTGATTGAATTAATTGCTTTGGCTTGTTTCGCCCAACATATATGTTAACAAATCTTGGTTACATGTCGCACGGTTTGATACATTTTCCTTATATATATTATTAAAAATAAATACCCAGGGTAGTATATTTTAACATTGATGTAAACAGTTCATTGCCAACAACCTCAGCAAATTCTGCGTTTCTGGTGTAAGAATCACTCTATATCCTATATTCTGTAGTGGCTTTGAGGCCGGTCTACTGCTGCTGGGGGCCCCTTAACAACACTTAGCACCGCCGTCTGACGCGGATGATTTGGTCCTCAACGTGTGCATGCATGTGTGTGCGTGAGCGACAGGTATCACCGTTAAAACGCCAGTGTTCGCAAAAAGAACCCAGCTGTAACCCCACAGCCCACAAATGCTGTGCATCCACCCTAAACACCGTTGATCTAACACCTCCACCTTCTCCACACTTTGTGTCCGCAGCCAAGCCCATCAGCCTGGTGGAGAGGTGCTGGTGTCGATCCACCCTCAACACGGTGCCCCAGCGCTCCATCAAGGAGCTCAAGTTCCTCCATACGCCCAACTGCCCCTTCCAAGTCATGTGAGTAGCCACCGCTGCCTTGCCCGTCTGATGGAGTTGAAAACCCCTGGTACTGACCAACACAGGATGCCCGACTCTGCAGTTTAAATGGGTGCAGAGGAAGGGCTAGGACGCTGGCCTTCTGATGACCTCTAGGTGCCTTGGCAGAAATTGCTCCAATTGTATTGAAGTCACTGGAGGAATGCTCTGTAGTTAGAGAGACCGTGTCCATATTCTGTTGGTAACCGCTGTGGTCAGCCCTTATTTCAATTGAGAGGTTAACAAGCAAAGAGAGTGTGTGTGTCTGTGTGAGGGTGCACGTGTGTGCGCGCTTGTGTGTGTGCGTGTGTTAATTGGCAGGTCACGTTACGGTTCACAGCTTTTCACGCTGCTTTCACTTGTGTCAGCTTGGCTCCCTCATCGCTTTACACCCTTCACCAAATTACGATTTTTTTCCCCTAATTCTAATAGTTTCAAACCAACACGTACGGCTTCACCGTTCCCGTCCAGATGATCCATGTTTTGGTAAAGTCCATGAAGGGAATCCACTATTTAAATGGTTATATTAGCCAGGCACCAGAGCTGGAGCGATACTTTAAAAGCCCACCCATAGCTCCTCAAGACCTGGATTTGTTGAAACAGGAGTATGAGCTGAGCCACACTCTCCCTTTTAGACAGAGGCTGCGTCCTGTGCTTCCTGAATCCGTAGCCCTTTGCTAACAATAGATGGCCGTGATCCACACGGAACGATGCAGGAAGGCAGCCACGGTCCTAGACTCAGGAGGGACAGTTTTGTGTTTTGCAGAGGAAATGTTGTTTGGAGGTCAAAGTGATTAGCTTTGTATTCCCGCTGACCCCGCCTGTTCTGTGTTCCCCTTTCTTTATCTCCGCCCGTCCTCCGAGGAAACCGCCTAGGACACATTACGTTTAATGCAGACGGTCTGGAACACATTAAGCATTAAGTGGCCCCGGTTATCTGTGGCCTGAGGGGAACTGGGGAGGCCGAAGCCTCCCTCACTCATGGAATAAGGGCGCGACATAGCAGTAGGAGGAGGAAGAGGAGGTGGTAGAAGAAGAGGAGGAAGAAGCTGAAGAGGAGGTCAAGCGGGGGGGGGAGGTAACCCAATGGCCAAAGGTCGAGAGGACTCTGGATAGACCCCAAAGCAACCCCCGTCAACCCTTTGCCCCTCCCCCCCCCACCCCCTCCTTTTCCCCTCCCCCCCCAAAAAAGGAACCAATCCCAGGAGGAAGTGGGGCAGAGGAACGGGGAGCAGAGGGGGGTGAACCGTGTGGCTCTCCTATCTCTATCAGAGAGAGATAAGAGACGGCCAGTAACATTAAACCCTCTGCCCCTCCACCTAAACACACACACACACACACACACACAACCACCCCCCCTGCTGACACCCCCAGCCCTCTGTTGGTATAGACTTGCTGTGAAGTCATTTCTACCTGCTGCTTGTGGAACTCCAGAGCAGCCCCGCCCCCCACCTCTCAGCACCCATCACCCCATCAACCCCTCCAGTCCTAGCCCATCTCCAGCCGGGTCGGCCAGGGTGGAGCTCTGGGCTCCAGCCCCAGTCCCTCGGACAGACGGACGGACGGACGGACGGACGGACGGCGGGGGGAGACCCATCCCTTCAGCAGGGATTAGCTCCGTTAGGACACAAGGGGGGGGGGGGGAACACAGGGAACACCAGCGCAGGTCCCATTACGGAGCGGTTTGACTCCACTCCGACGGCCAGGCTTTTTTCTTTTGGGGGGGGGGGGTCGTTTGTTCACTTGTGTGTGTGTGTGTGTGTGTGTGTGTGTGTGTGTGTTTGTTTGTTTTTGTGTAAGTTTGTGTGTGGGTGAGTGTTTTTATGTGTATGTGTGTGTGTGTGTGTGTGTTTGTGTGTGTATGTATGTGTGTGTGTGTGTGTGTTTATGTGTATGTGTGTGTGTGTGTGTGTTTATGTGTATGTATGTGTGTGTGTGTGTGTGTGTTTTTATGTGTATGTGTGTGTGTGTGTGTGTGTGTGTGTGTCTGTTTTTATGTGTATGTATGTGTGTGTGTGTGTGTGTGTTTATGTGTATGTGTGTGTGTGTGTGTTTTTATGTGTATGTATGTGTGTGTGTGTGTGTGTGTGTGTGTGTGTGTGTGTGTGTGTGTGTGTGTGTGTTGCCCGTGCTTACGCAGGACCTCTATGCAGCGTGCTACAGTTGCCCCACACAGAGGTCAAGCAGGCAACTAGATGGTTGTCGCAGTGTTTTGTCGCGGCCAGAGGCCACACAGAGGTGGCCCCCAGGGGCCCACACACTGCATCAGACGGCGTTGGATCGGGGCAGCCAAGGGGTGGAGGCCGGCCCTGGTAGAGGAGGAGGGTGGGTGGTGTCGGGGGACGGGGGGGTCTATGGGGTTCGATGGGGATCTGGTAGGGTGGTAGGGTGTGTTTAATTTGCAGGCCCATGCGACAGAGGGGAGGTGCTACCTTCTCCTCTGAGCTGCGAGCCCTCGGGCCCCCAGCCACATTTTGGCGTGAAGGTGTGAGGTCCATCTGTCTTGGGGGGCGGGGGGAGAGGCGCTTTACATTTCCCCGCAGTGCCGGCCTAATGCTCCGGCAAAAAAAATAAATAAATCAAAGTTCAAACCCGCCAAGATGTCTCAGATAACGGGAGTAGTCCTCTGCTAGTCATTAGCTCCAGCATCCATCATCAGACAGCGCGAGGAACAGCGAATATTAAAAATATTAATATCACAGAGCTGTTAGCCACAGCAGCCTGACATCCCAGCTGCCCCTGGCTCGTCAGGGAACGAAAATAACTAAATTGAAGTACAACCTTGAGTTTAAGCTGAATATTGTAATGTCAGCTTGAGAGATTCACACATTTCCGTGCAACCCCTTTCAAACAAAGGCTGTGTCTTTGTGAAGAATTTACAAGCGCATGTGGCAACAAAAAGAAAACAAATCATTCGTTATTTCAAGAGAGAAATTCGGAATTACCCCCCGAAAACCATTTCCCCCTCTCACACACACAATTAAATGACTTGTTTTGATGGGTGGGGGGTTGTTTTAGACGGTGTTTTCAGAGCCGTGGGTGTCTCCCATACAGCTGCCAGTGAGTGGAAACAGCGGTGGTCATTTTTCACTGCAGCTGGGTGGCAACCCGTTCCATCCCATAATCCTTTGGTTACAACTTGTGGGATGTGTGGATGTGAACTCTCGTGAAAGCTGAGGCCCTATTTGACACATTGTCCACTTTGACTGATGTCTGTAAAGACAGCGGTTGTGGGTATTCTAGGGACTTGGTACCAGCACTAATGATAATGTGATAAACACAGCCTACTTAAACCGTAGGAAGTGGCGTGGGAGACCAGGCTGTAGGTCAAACACCTGGTCCAAGAATGTGGTTAAACATTTTAACGAAAATCGAAATTATATTTTGTGCGTGACCTTAAATTTTTTTGGGGTAGAAATTTCCTGTAAATATTGGATTTTTAAGCAATATATATTTTTCCCATTGCTTTTATTGCGGTTATGGTTCGTAATAATCAAGGAGTTTTGTGTTGGAAAGTGCTTTGAAAGGGAGCTATGTCTGAAAGGAAATTAATTGTACAGGAAACATATGAATATATAGGCTTATTACCATAAAAATATGTATCAATAGTAACCTAACCCTATAACCGTCTCCTGGCTTATTCAGCTCGTACATCTAGCTATAAAATCTTATAGGGCTCTTTCTTTCCCCTATAGCACTCCTCTCCTCTCTCCTCTTCTCTTAGTCATATCATGGGAAGGCTTATTATGGGTAATCTGTGTAAGTAACCCTAGCCCTGATCGCTGGATAGGAGAGAGAGAGAGAGTGAATGGCTGGCTGAGGATTCAGCAAATGAAATGCTGTGAATGCAATCAATGACAAAAAACTTGAATGAAAGATCTGGGCTCAGGTGAATATGAAACATTGGTGAGAGAGATTTTAATACCAGTTGTTTTCACAGTGCCAAGCTGAAGAACAACCGGGAAGTGTGCATCAATCCAGAGACCAAGTGGCTTCAGCAGTACCTAAAGAATGCCATTAACAAGTAAGAGGATCACCCAACCCTAAACACACACACACACACACACACACACACACACACACGCGCGCAAGCACACACACAAGCACAGCCACACACACACACAAACATGCATGCACACAAGCCCAACCACACACACACACACACACATACACACACACACACCCCCTTGGAAAACGTACAAACACACATGCGCGCGCACACACATCCCCCTTCATACACACACCCACACACACACACATGCATGCACACACACACACACACACACACACACACACACACACACACACACACACACACACACACACACACACACACACACACACACACACACACACACACACACACACATTCCCACTGTCTTTGAAAGTCGACCGTGAGACGGAGCAGACACATCAAGAGAACCCAGAAAGTGAAATATAACAGCGCTGCACCCCAAGTGTTGCTCGCAAGGACATAAAAATGCCATCAAAATGGTCTTCGGCAATTATTCAGGGCAGAGTTATTATCTGTGAAGGGTCTTTCATCGCAACGAGAAAAAAGCCCACCTGAATCAATCACTCCTTTTTCCTGCAGCAGACGTCGACAATTTGTATAGAAATCTGGCCCATAAAATTAGATTGATTTTGTCTGTCCTGGCTAATTTCTGAGGTCCTCCTCCTCACTACTTGCTGACACATTAGAGTTAGATATCTATATAAATATCTCCCTGCCACTGTCCTTTTTATGAACAAGCCAGGCAGTTAGGATGCGTGTGGACTGCTCATAAACATGCTCCGAGCACGTCTGGAGAACATTAGCGCCGGCTTCGTTGTCAGCCCCTGACAAAAACTATAAAATCCTAAAACCCCTAAAAAAGAAATTTCTAAAAAGTAAAAAAAGGGGGAGAATAATTTCCATCGCGTCATGTGGTCACCACCTGACCAGGTGTGGCCTAGCAGCAGATCCATGAAAGCGGCCTGACTTGATTATGCTGCGATACAGTTACCTACTGCATCCCTGTAACGCAAAACACACAGAACACACTGTGGGGAACGTTTAACTGGGACCTAACCTGGTCTCTTAATCGTGCTAACTGCATTACAGTGCATGCAGGACCCTTACTAGCATACACACATTGTGAGTATGAGGAGGTTAGGCTGAGCTGTAGAATGAACTGCGTCAGGATTTATAATGTGTTAAATGGCTCATAAAGCCGACATACCGATTTTTCCGTATGCTCACTAGAAGAACTCACTCAGACAATATTACCTGCTCCTGTTTCAAATTATCTACCTTAGTCCCTGTCTTCACATAAAATCATAAGACCACGGACACACAAAGGGAAATTACCCATTCCTCTCCAAAAATGTGCTGAACCTTTCTAATCGGTGCTCCTTTTCCTCCCTCTCTCTGCAGGGTGAAGAAATCCAGGAGACGCAATCACAAAGCCTAAACAAATCAAGTAAATAGGGGGGATTGCACGCTGAGGTCCTGGCCGCGCGGGGAGTCAACAGAGCAGCACCGGGACCTCTCCTTCCACTGCTAAGGATGTATGTTGTATGTCACGCACGCGTACCACCCATCCACCCGGCTTGGGACCAGTCACAGAGCCAGCACTTCTCCGCCAGAATAGTCCTTCCCAGCATTGCTGTTTCTGCCGCTGGATCAAGCTTCTCCCTTATAGACACACCTTCCATTATAGCACCAAGTGCATTTATACCTTTTTACATATGGGAATGTCAGAGTTGCGTGTGATTTCACATACTGAGTGTGTTGGAGGGTGTATGTGCATCAGTGCATGAATGTGTGTGTGCGTGCGTGCATGTGTCCGTTCATGTATGTGTGCATAGATGTGTGTGTGTGTGTGTGTGCGTGAGTGGATGCATGTTTGTGTGAGTGCATGCCTTCTTGTTTGAGTGTGTGCGTGCTTGAGTTTGTGGGTGCGTGTGTGCACAGAGAATGTACAACAGCAAACTGAATGTGTGACTGTGTGCGAGATGTTTCCTACTGTACAATGCAGTCAAGCTATAGCATATGAACTCTCATCTGTGTATCACTTGCATGGGTTTCAATCCCAGGGTGTGGGTCACTCCAAATGGGGTCCTAGGGGCATATAGACCTGCCAGTGGGCTGCTCTGTAGGTGGGCGACCAATCAGGACAGGGTTCAGCTAACAAAATGTCTTCCTCTTTGTTGTTGTTGTTGTTTTGGGAGTGCTGGGTTCAAACAGTGAAGGGAAGTTCACAGACACTGTTCAGGACCAGGCACTGACAAGACGGTGCTGTCTGTTCTATACGCGGGGGCCAGAGCCATCAAGACTAATGTATTTCACTGTATGTTTTATGCAAGACACAGGGGTTTTAATTGTACTGTTATAGCCACCTCTCATGTAAGTTACACTATAGTACATAAGCTGAGTATGTTTAAAACAAAGGCCTTTACCAAGAACTTCCACTGGTGCGTTCCCTTAAAGAGGTCCACTCGTGCTGTGAACTCAGAGGGGAGGTTAACCATACTATGGCTTTGCTGACATTTCTTTTTGCAAAAGCATCGTTCTTATCAATGCAGGGATATCACATATCAATGCAGCTTTGTTTTTTACGGACTAAACATATTCTACATCTTAGTGAACAAAGACCAAATATGTAAATGAAATAGGTGATATGCATATCACAAAACCCTTTTTGTCATTTTTTTTTATACAATATTACACTGATTTGTTCATCTTAACATGAGTGTATATGTTTCATTAAATATGGAATATAAAAGAGAATTAAATCCTTATCAATGCCTGAAATGATTAAAGTTATATTGAAAGGGAATGCTAATCGGTTAAATATTTTATTTGTTCATCCTTTATATATTTAGACATTTGAGCCACTTTACAAAAAGATGCTTCTTCTTAATGTAATTTTGTTTGTTTTTTAATCTTCGAAATATTAGCATTTTATGCAAGCTACAGCATGCAGTACTCAATGAAGACGTTGTGTTTGAGATTGTTTCATCAGTATTACCACAGTATTATAATTTTAACGACAGCCTTCATGCTTTTTCTTAAAAGTACACGGTATGCATGTAAAGCCACAAGTACACATACACACAGACACACACACACGAATAACATGCATATATCTAATCATTTTGAAAATGGGTCTCCAACATACTGTTCAAATTTTAAAACAAATATTTATCTCACTGTTTCTGGGTTGTGTCAATTACCCACAAGTTATTCGTTTTAAGGGCAGCAATTTCATTTCTTGTGTCAATAGAGCTATCAGCTATAGGTTAGAGGGATTTCTCAGAACCCATACGGTGGAACGGCATATGTTTCTAATCTGGCCAATCACTTGCCCCCTATGTGCATTTTCACCTTGGCTTTTCTTACAATGATAGAATAATGTGTGTTTATTTTCTTTGGTGAGGGGCAGAGACATATATTCTATATGTTTTAAATTATTGCTGTTATTTCAAACCATTTTACAACAATTTGGAAATTTGCTCACCGTGCCAACAAATCCTACAAAATAGGTCGCAGAGAAACCCAGCTGTACTGGTCTTTATATGTTGTCATGGGGAATTGATGGAGTTATTATTTTGACCAAATGTACACATTTTTAACAATTCATTTTTGTCATTTTTATTATTCAGTCTTTCTCATTGTAAAGTGATATGTTGCAGGCCGAGCGTAACAAGGGAAAAATAGAGATTTCAGAGGAGTTTATTTCCCTTTGCCGTGGGTGTACATAAATATTTTTGTCAAACGGGCTGCAAAAGTTCTACTTAAGACCCCAAGAAAATGTGAAACAGTGGCTTTCTTTCTGGGCAGCTTCAAGCACGTATTCTCTTTCTAACCTTTTGAGATTTCACTGTCGGTAAACCGAGAGAGAAAGGTTCCAGCCTTTATGATACTCCCTTTTTCAATAAAGTGTTACACAATTTAAACGGATTGATTCGTCCTACCCGTCATTATTGATTCATCAACTCATCACAATTTTCCATACAGCACAGGCAGTATGTCAGCCAAAATAAAGCTTTACTTATTGCTACAATTTAAATCCGGGAAGAAATTCAAGAAACTTTAGAACTGCTAGGTCAAAGCTCGTTCACTTTAGACGCTACTTCTGCCAAAATAAAGTAGAGAAAAGGGTTTGAAAAGCTCAGAAAAACAGCTGTCATGGCAGAGTTTAGGTTAGAGTGATGGTTATAGATACGAGCCACACCATCGTCTTCTGACAGGTGGATGCGGGTTTGAGTCCAGGCCCTGTAGGCCTGCTCATTACACCCCAGTTGAAGGGTGAACCAGACCAATAGCGGCCTATTTTATAAAAAAAAACTGGGTCTCCTTATCCATTACCGCAGCGCTATCGCTTAGCAATTTCCGCTACAGTAGTTCCGTTTTTGTTTTTTCACTTTTTTGTCTGTTGGGGCGGTGGTCTCCGGGGGCAACAAGACAGGCCGCTAACCGCGCTGTAAAGCCATTAACCGCCCTGTCGGAGCTTTTCAACACCTGAGGTTTCACGGTCCTCGATTGCTACGGTTCATCGCTAGTCCACGACTTGGAACTGTCTCCGCTAATAAAGTGGAAACACGCCGACGGGATTAATTTCACGCTGCCGTTCTTTCTCACAATGCCCGTGTTCACAAGCAACTGGAGACGCGACTGACTGGAAAAGGGAGCAGGCGTTTTTTGTTGCGGGCCGGACCCCCATGTTTTTCGGGGGGGTTCTTGGGGCGAATTCACGACCGATTTAAGGACGTGTTA
>NC_136935.1:46605297-46882797 GCF_949987615.1 Pollachius pollachius | reverse complement strand
GGCCCTTGAGCCCGGATGTCTTGCTAGGGTTTGAATCCCGTCCACCAGAGAAGCTATGTACAGTCACGACCCAGCTACGTGGGATTCTGTGGCTTTGGCACAAGCCAGCGGCCGAACAGGCCTTTTCTCTCTATGCGGTCATTAGAATAAGCTGTCAAGCTTTATTACGGCCCAGTTTCCCTGATTGACCCCCCAGAGGTCAAGTTGTTCTCATATCCAGTAATAACGCCCCAAAATTCATAGGGTGAACTCGGAGAACAGCGCTTGAGGGTTTAGGCCAGGAAGTGAACTCTCTGCAGCACGATACATGTGTTCCATTAGTTTCTGTCTCGTACGCTTCACATGTTTCTGACTCAGACGGTCACAGGTGACAGGTGTCTTGTACAGATGGCAGAATCAACATCACATTAACATGTGTGTTATCATTGCCATATTTTTTTTAACTCCGATTCCGTTTGGAAAAACATCAAAATGTGGGACGACATCAAAAAAAGCACCAGCTGCTGCGCGGCGTCAGTGTGATGCTGAAGACATGGGACTCTGCATGCGTTACCAAACCCTGTCAGCTCCCTGTTCAGGGGAGATCTGCCTTTAGATGGATGTTTCAGAGACACAGAGACACAGACGTTGGTTGCCATGCCACTGGATAGAAGCCCCAAACAGACATTCGCCAAGTCGCTTGGCAAGATCTCAAGACACATCATGAGCACTTCATCTACTGCCCTACCCTGGTGCACCCAACATGTTCCTCATAAATAATACGAGGGATAAATCTAATTGTTCAGATTATTTGAATTTAGCAACATAAAACAACATGTTTTATGTACTTAACTTTATATATATATACATGGTCTCTTAATTCAGCTTTTTATTTTTCTGCCAAGTGCTTTATTGTTTCTTGATGTTATAGATAGAGAGCTCAAAAGTAAGAGAGAAATTGAGAGAGAGGGAAGCGAAAGAGAGAGAGAGAGAGCGAGAGAGGGGGGAAGAGAGAGAGAGGGGGGGGGAGAGTGGGGAGAAAACAGAGAAAGAAAGAGAAAGATAGAGAGTGAAAGACAAAGTGAGAGCGACAAGACGGAGTGAGAAGTGAGAAAGATCTAGATAGAGCAAGAGAGAGAGGGAGCGAGAGAGAGAGCAAGAGAGAGTCAGAGACAGAGGGAAGATATTCTTGGAGACGCAAAAGTGAAAGATTCTGCCTGTTGCCTCGGCAGGCTGATAACACTCAGTGGAAACTAACTAGTCATGAGAAACATTCCCCATCTCCACTAGGACCAACAAACACACACACACACAAACACACACACACACACACACACATGCACACACACACAAAGTCATACAAATATACACACACATATAAACACACACACACACACACACACACACACATCCACACACATAATTCTAGAGAAACACACACACACAGAACAAAGTAATAAACAGACGTTAAAATATCAACAGATCGTGTGCAAACTTCAGACCCTTCAAATGCACGTACGATGCATCCTGAGTAGTGGAACCACAGATTGGCCATGTGCTTAAAGGCTCTCACAAACACACAGAAAAGAACACCAAAACGGCATTCGGTTGTGTGCAAACTTTGTACGCATTAGGTGCACGCGACAAACCTCTACCGATACTAGGAGAGGAAAGGCAGATATAAATACACACACACACACACACACACACACTTTTAAACAGGACTGCAAACCACACACACACACACACACACACACACACACACACACACAGAGCTAGCATCTTACCCTCCTCCCCCAGTCCTGAGGGACTGGGGGAGTTTACCATTTCTCAGATGGTAGACAAATAAACGGAGGATCAGGGCCAGAGAATGTCTGGTAAAACAGAGCGCTGACAGGGTGCTGAGCTGTCACACGACGCAGCTCTGACATCCATAGGAGGCACCCTACTCACAGGGGCCGAAGGTCGCCGGACTACTAGGGTGGCATTGTTGATCTTTGTTCTCGGTAAAGCCCCCCAGCACCACACACACACTCTCCCTCGGGACCCGCCTCAGCAGCCATCATCATCAGCGGGCATTTGTCCAAACATGGACGTTTTTGGAACCAAGACGTTGTCAGGGAGAGTACAGTTTAGGATCAGGGGAACGGGGAACCAGAGGGGAGATGGAGGGTTGGGTTGGTACCAGAGCACTGCACAGCGTCTCTGTGCCACGTCTGGGTTTGTGCGTGTTCCTGCGCGGGCCTGTGACAGAGTCAGACGAGGTCATTCTTATTTAGCGACCTTTCGCTTTACAGAGACGCACAGGAGCGTCACAAGGTACTTGACATCGGGTCAACTAGGCCGAGGCTCACAGCTTAACGTTCAGCAGCCTCTCCTGGGGTTGTTGGAGGTAAATAGAGGGAGTGCAGGCAGGCAGGCAACACACGCCGGGACCTGAGAGGAGCGGAGGAACGAGGGAGGGGAGGGGGTTGGTTAGACAAACGAGATCGGCAAAACTTTGAAATGCAGGAAGGTGTTTTTCTTCATCATAAAGGTTTTCGGTCTCCATCAGAGAGCTGGACGGTCATTGTGCGTAGCTGGTAAATTCTCAACCCCTCGTTTGAATCTTCTGTGGGGCTAGATATGGCCAGGAACGCAGGCCCGGCCCACCGCGGCCCCAAGCCGCTATAAAGTATAGTAGATGGTCCGAGTGATAACCAGAGGAGATTTGGCGACCGTTGCGGCTGCTTCCACCCGATACGAGCACGGGTCATCTTTCAGGAGCATGCCTGCTTCCCGTCTCCGTTAGGGCGCCTTCCTCGCTGGAGAAAAAGTTCCTTTAAAAGACAGAAAAGAGAGGGAGAGGGAGAATAAGTCAGGGAGAGCGGGAATGCACCGGAGGGACGGAGGGAGAGATGTTGGCGTCCATCAGGCAAGCCGTGTTCAAAGCATTTTTTGAGGAAGGACAGAGCTGCTCTGTGGTTTCCCTGCTGAAGAAGTGGACAGTGATAGAGGACAAGGGCTTTGGCATGCTAGGCTCACCACTCATGTGTTGCTATTAGCCTGTGGTACATTATTATGGGATGCATACTTTCCAAATTATTCCAACATTTGGACATCAACCAAACAAGCATTATCAGCATCCATCAGGTATCAAGTGGATAATTTTAGAATGTCACGTCAAGGGGCGGGTCTAGCTCAAATTGAACCGCCATTGGCCAAATAAATTGTCATTCCCTAGAAATAAAGTGTCTGTTTGAAGAATTTGTCAGGCAATTTCTCATTGTATGGTAGGAATGGTATCTGTGTCTACAGAATTTATCCTAATTGATAGCGAAGTGAGGTAAAGTACAAATAAACCAAGAACGTTTTATTTTTTGGTTTAAGATACATAATGAAGAAGATTTTAAATAAAGCTGTATGAGATTTTTATGATTTTTAAGATATTGCATATGACGTTGTGAACTTGAGATCTGAGGTCAGAGCATTAAATGTCTATATTGCAACCGTCCAGCAATGCATAATCTCATACTACATAGGGAACCACAATTCTTACCCCACCTCTCTCTCTCTCTCTTTCTTGTCTGTCTCTCTCTGCAGACAGTTCCCAGGCCAATTACACTGATTCATGTCTTCAGATGTCTTCATTCAGAATGAATCTGCCAGCTAAAAGAGAGTGATGGGAGTGGGAGAGAGAGAGGTTGGAAATATATATGGGTGTGTGTCTAAGATCATGTCTGTATGTTAAAACAATGTGCAGAGTGCAGCATGACAGGCGATTTTGCTATGTGTGTGAGTGTGTGTGTCTGCATGTGTGCATGCATTTATATGTGCATGCATATGTTTTGTCCGTGTATATGTGTGTGCATGTGTGTGTGTGTGTGTGTGTGTGTGTGTGTGTGTGTGTGTGTGTGTGTGTGTGTGTGTGTGTGTGTGTGTGTTGACTCTGTTGACAGCTCTGTCAACACAGCAGGTCTGGTCACGGTACATTGTATCTGTTGGCTCAGCTCAAACATTCAGCCCTCAAAGGAAAGGGTGTTTTAAATAGCCATACGTCTTGATTACCTTATTTGAAGTGAAGGGGACCAAAAAAAACACTTTAATATGCACACAGAAAGACAGAAAGACAGAGAGACAGACAGGCAAGACAGGCCGTACCTACAAAACTTCTAAATTAGGATGAAGACAATTCGAATGACTTTTAAAAAAGGCTTACAATCACTGCCAAGTCACCCATTTGACCTCTTAAATGTCTTGGTATAAGCTTAATATCCTAAATTGAGCACAGCCTATGTAAACAGAACTTCCCTTATTTTAAGCTTGGATAAACTACCATTGTTTAATCTGCAAGAGCAATGGGGTGTTGGGGAGAGACAGAGGGACGTGCACGCGTCTAAAGTTGGCTACAAAAGTCCTGAGATACGAAGACTTCAAAGGGGAGAGAGTGAGAACAAAGTGAGAGAGGAGAGAGTGGGAGTCCGGCTGAATTCACTACTCCTCTCTGCATCGATTGTCTCTCCTTCTGAACGGCCAGGTTCACAAGAAAGCCGCTGTCCGTACACACTGAGTCCTTTGTTTCACATGTCCCCCAACGCTGACTCACAACATTATTCAGACAAAGACTCATAAATGAACTGAGCCCAGAAATCATCTTCCAGGCATCAGCCCCCAAACATGCCTTCCTTCCACAAATACTGACGAGAGAAAGTGATTGAGAGTGAGAGCGAGAGTGAGAGAGAGAGAGAGAGAGAGAACATGTCCAGACCAAAGGGAGTTGTCCCAAATTAACTTGAGTGTAATAATGTGTGCCTTCGCCGCAGAAGAGAGGGTAAGATTACGTTGTCATCACACGTAACGCACACACGGCACAGAGTTGTGTATTTGTCTTTATCTTTAATAACGACCCATGGAAGTGATTCATCATTGTACATTTACACTTCGGTCAGCCGTGTTTGTGATTTTTCTAAATTGGCTCTTGCGCACAGCAGATGAACACCACTGGAGGGGTGGGTGTGCGTTCGTGTGCGTGCGTGTGTGTGGGGGGGGGACTTTAATGAAAGTCCTGCTCAGTGTCAGCCATGTCCCAGACTTATGGCAGCCCGACCACAGTGGTGTGTGTGTCCGCCGTGTGTGATCAGATCACATTCTAGCAAACACATTCTTACACACATCGTTTTGCCGGATCCATCTGAAATACCTTCTGCATTCATAAGATCCTTTGCCTGAATATATATAAGGCTTTAACAAAATATGTCGGCTGACAAATAGCATAACAAGTGAGCACACACAGATGTCCCTCACACTGGCTTCACCTATCTGATACACAAGCCCTTTATTTTGAATATGTGTATGGATCGAGTGTATCCTGCGGGAAGCATTTGCTTTAAAATCTGATTAGGGGAGAAGATTTCTAATGCTAACGTTTAGTGATAACAGCGTAGCGCGTTATCGCGGCTGGAATCAAACCCGGTCCCTTGTCCCCTGTTTGAAACAACTCACACTGTGGGACTGGTAAAATAACACAAGTGTTTCCTTTGCTCACCAGGACCAGATGGCACAGGAGGCCATTAGTTAAAGACTTGAGCCTGTCTTGAAAATGGAGGATTTCACGGTCTGCGAGGCAGCCCTTGAAGAAGGGGGCTACCTGCTATTGAAGACAACGCGACACAGATGCCTCCTCGGAACCCATGTCCAATGGTTAAACCAGGAAACACACACATGCCAGGGCAACTTTGTTTTATTATTAGTGTGTCAGTCAGCCTTCGGGACCTCATCTAAGCCGTCTGCCCTGGAGACACCACCCAATCCCCTCGTCTAAAACACGCCAAACGCACACTTTATTTCAGTTACTGGTGAGGAGGGCGGGAGGCGATGGCTTCTGATCAGCGGCTCATCACCTGATCAACTGTTTTCAAATCGCCATGGTGACACATCGGGCAGTCCATGGGCACCAATGAATCGACTCAGATGTGGGTCTCTAACGGCAACAACGCGGGCCTTTTTTAACGGGGCGTCGGGGGGGCTGGCTTGGCGGGGAGACACCGTAGCCAGCTGAACAAATAGCAGCGCACGAGGAAGGAAGGGGGGGGGCAAAGACTGGAGGGCGAGACGTGGAAGAGAGGGAGGCGTTGGGGGGGCTGGTAGTAGAGCATGTGGAGGCCTTGTTTCCATCAGGAGAGCGGGGCGGAGAGACGGATGGATGCATGACTGCTTGGTTTTATTTATGTCGCCTAGCAGGCGATATACATGTCAATACCGCAGCCGTGTTTCAGGCTCGATTGAACTCGTTCTTCTTCGTGTGAGTTTGTTAGCGGAGGCTTAAGCGATTTGTATATATCCAAAAAAGGGGATTCATATGACAGGGAACGTTTTTTTGCGCTGTTTATTATTTCAACATTGGTATTTGTTCAATCATTTATTTGTTCAACGGGATTCCGGTTAAAATGGATAAAGTGGAGAAATATGTCACACACAAACCCAAATATGGTGTCAGTGAGCCTACACAATTTAGAGCAACAATACAAAAATAAATTACAATTATACAAATAATTCCAAGCACAAATCTCCTCTATTCTTACTAATTCCTACTACCATAATGTAACACTTTTAAATCAACATAACTCCACAGAGTTCTCTGTATCGTAGTTTGCTTTCTCCACATTAACTATGGCTGAATGAGACAAGGCCGTGTTGCGCAAGAGTTAGTGTTGTGATTCTGGTCACCATGAATACAAAAGTGACATCAAAGTGAACCCTTATGTTCAAATGTCATGTTTAAGGTCACACCTTCTGCATTCCCGCCACCACAGAGACGTTGAACGAAGATGAATTCTGTGATAATGAGGGGCACTTAATAGGGAATTAACAGCCATTATAATGATTGCTATGAAAACAGTAGAACCCAACCAAGAATATATTAAAGTCCTCACATCTGCAGCTTTTGGTGTGAATAAAGATAAACACATAAATAGTGAAAGTATGCGTTTTAGTGCCAGTGAAACATCATACAACTTTGGCAGGTTAAATTGCCCAGATTCACGCTTGGTGGTTCGGGAGTGTGGACTGACTATGAAAACATGTCATTGTAAATCCTGCTGCGCCGCAGAGCCAACCGCCCCAGTAGTTATGCAGCACTCTGGACTGGACCTTGCCCAATTCAATTCAGACATGTGTGAGTGTCTGGGTAACGCTTCACTTCTCTGCACCACCAGCATTGTTATGGAAACATGAAAATAAAGAACAAACACAACGATTTAATCTCAAAGGCGAACAATGTGTTGGGTAACTTGTAAACACATATCATTTATATCACACCATATTGTATATCTAAAGCTTGACTCGAATAGAGTAGAGGAGAGGAGCAAGGACAGAGGAGAGAGGAGAGGAGAGGAGAGCGGTACAAGGATAGGTGAGTAGAGTCGTGGAAATAAGAGTATAGGTGAGGGCAGGAGAGGAGGAGAGGAGGAAAGGGGACGAGATTAGAGGAGAAGAAATGAGAGGAGAAGAGAGGAGAGGAGAGGAGAAGAGAGGAGAAGAGAGGAGAGGAGAAGAGAGGAGAGGAGAAGAGAGGAGAGGAGAAGAGAGGAGAGGAGAAGCGAGGAGAAGAGAGGAGAGTTGAAGAGAGGAGATGGGCAAAGTTGAGAGAGGTGAGGAGACAAGGGGAGGAGAGAAAAGGGGAGGGGAGAGGAGGGGAGAGGAAGGGAGGGGAGGAGAGGGGAGGGGGGAGGAGAGAAGAGGAGGAGAGGAGAGGAGGAGAGGAGAGGAGGAGAGGAGGAGAGGAGAGGTAAGGCAAGACTGGGAAGGAGCGTGGGGAGGGCTGGGAGAGGAGAGGGTGGGGGAGAGGAGAGGTGAGGGTGGGGGAGAGGAGAGGTGAGGGTGGGGGAGAGGAGAGGAGAGGGTGGGGGAGAGGAGAGGTGAGGGTGGGGGAGAGGAGAGGTGAGGGTGGGGGAGAGGAGAGGAGAGGGTGGGGGAGAGGAGAGGAGAGGGTGGGGGAGAGGAGAGGTGAGGGTGGGGGAGAGGAGAGGTGAGGGTGGGGGAGAGGAGAGGTGAGGGTGGGGGAGAGGAGAGGAGAGGGTGGGGGGGAGGAGAGGAGAGGAGAGGGTGGGGGAGAGGAGAGGTGAGGGTGGGGGAGAGGAGAGGTGAGGGTGGGGGAGAGGAGAGGAGAGGGTGGGGGAGAGGAGAGGAGAGGGTGGGGGAGAGGAGAGGTGAGGGTGGGGGAGAGGAGAGGAGAGGGTGGGGGAGAGGAGAGGGTGGGGGAGAGGAGAGGAGAGTGTTTTGAGGAGAGGAGAGGTGAGGGTGGGGGAGAGGAGAGGTGAGGGTGGGGGAGAGGAGAGGAGAGGGTGGGGGGGAGGAGAGGAGAGGTGAGGGTGGGGGAGAGGAGAGGAGAGGGTGGGGGAGAGGAGAGGAGAGGGTTGAGCAGAGTAGGGTGAATTCCCACTCTCTCGGGTATTCTAGAACCTGTGGGCCAGACATTGAGTCTGTTACCTGTAGCTGTGTTTACCAGAGGAAGCACTGAAATGCACCCCCCACCAAACAGACACACACACAGACACACACCCTCTCCATAGCCCCACCCCACCAATCACAGCCATGTTGTTTTGGTAACAAGACGTTGGACCAAAAATATTCTTCACAATACAAGGTGGACGTGTGTTGTAAAGGGACTAGTCTGTGACTAAGGCTGAGTCAATGTTCCTTAGACGTGTGTGTGTGTGTGTGTGTGTGTGTGTGTGTGTGTGCCCCTGAGTGTGTTGGTGACTACAGTGTGTGTGCTCGTGTGTAGGTGAGTGTGTGTGTGCGCCTGGGTGTACACGTGTTTGTGTATATATGTGTGTGCATGTGCATGTGTATGTGTATGTGCATGTGTGCATATCGGTGTGTGTGTGTGTGTGTGTGCACGTGTACGCGTGTGTGTGCATGTGTACGCATGTGTGTATGTGTGTATGTGTGTAAGTGCATGTGTGTGTATGTGCATGTGTGTGTATGTGCGTGTGTATATGTGTGTGTGTGTGTCAGCGTGTCTATTTCCCAGCGGAGCAGTCGCTCCGTCCTGGCGGGCCCTCCTTCCTCCGGTTCTCCTGGCCTCTCCTCTCCCTCCCCAGCCTCCCTTCCCCTCCGGCGGGCAGCGAGGTCGAGCGGGCCCGGCCGCGACACCCGGTCGCTCCGCGGCGGGAACAATGGGGCGACGCTCCTCTGGGGTGACAGCGGGAGACAGGAACACACACAAACACAGGAACTCTCCATTCTGCCACGGAGGAGCCATGAGAATCTGTGGCAAGCAAGAACTCTCTTCTCGCTCAGTCCGTCCACCCCCCCCCCCCAGTCTCCCCCTTCCACCCCCTCTCACCCCCTCTCCCCCCTCTCTCTCACTCTCTCCCCCCCCCTTCCACTCTCTCTCTTCCTATCTCCCTCTCTCTCTCTCCCCTCCTTCCATTCTCTCCCCCCCCCTCTCACTCTCTCCCCCCTTCCACTCTCTCTCTTCCTATCTCCCTCTCTCTCCTGTCCTTCCATTCTCCCCCCCCCCCTCTCTCTCTCTCCCCCTCTCTCCTCCTCTCTCCCCCCCTCTCTCTCTGTCCCCCCTCCTTCCACTCACTCTCTCCCCCCTCCTTCCAGTCTCTTCCTCTCTCCCTCTGCCCTCTCTCAACACGTCCGTCTCCATCTTTGTTGACATGTGCTAATATGTGAGAATGTTTAGTTGGAGGATGTATACAGACAGCGGCAGTATCAGCAGTTGTGCAGCACGTCCACCACAGCTAAAGTCAACCTGAGGTTTACATCATGGGGCAAAAATAATGAGGCTTTGCAGAACAATTCAAGTGACCTGAAGCTTGTTTAAACTGTGTTTAGCTTTAAAATTGTAAAAATAGTACAAAGCATTGTGTAGCATCTTATCCTAGCTATCTTTTTGTATACGGGTTAACCTAACAATTGTACATTCTAAGCACTTGTGTGAATTAATATATTTTCTGTACCATTACTGTACCGACAGCGAACTATGGTTTCTCATTCTTCTGACAAATGTACTTATTTTAGGATAAAAAAACTCATTGGATAAAAGTGTCCTAAAAATACCCTAAATGTGCAATGTGTTCAGTGTTGTCCATACACATATCTCCAACTCATCTCCAGTACAAATGAATAAACCCAGAATTCCAGTAGTAGCGGCTTCCTAACTCCCAGCATCTCCCATTGATCGATACACATCCCACATTACAGAGATCTACTGCTGCTGTGGAGCGACGCACAGCGATCCAGCACCTCACACGGAGAAGGAAGCGCTGCTTTATGTTAACGCAGCGACTCCCAGACACACGTGTAACCCCACGTAGCCTCTCTGGTGAAGTGAAGAGGTGGTGTCCAGGCTTCAGACTTCCGCTCCACAAAGCACCGTGATGGAGCGTCCTCCGTGTGATGAGCCCGTAATTAACGAGGTATTAACGCGCACATCATTTAGGGGCCATCTCCCACACCCGGGGAACATGGATGTCGGGACAGCCTCCAGCATTCCCCCAGCGACCCTCCTTAAGCCCCTGAAGAAATGGATGGACGCATGGATAATTTGGAGCTGACCCTCTCAGCACTACCTCATTAACTGTGTAAGTGTGTAAGCACGGCTGGTCTCGCTTTGAAAGTGATACAGCAGAACTGCAGCGGCAGCAGCACTCTGGCGCTATACCATGCTCTGCTCCGAGGTCTGCGGTCCCTGTGGAGCGCGGTTTGTGTGAGTACAGCAAGGGGCCACCATGACATAATGTGCATTGGTGGCATATGCTATCTTCATTGTCATTGTAATTGGCCCGTGTGTCCCCCGCCTAGTGAGGCCCTTATCCCATAATGGCCGTAGTGTGTGTGTACTGTGATATGCACGGCGCAATATACACAATGGGGCCACTCAACGTCGGCAGCATTCAGCTATTAACCTGCCAGCCATTGATAAATGCCAAGACGCAGTCTTCCTGCCCCATTCGCTTTCTATTGTGCAGTAAAGGTATGCACTCGGGGGGTGGGTATACTCCAGGGACACCGCTGTCATAACGGAACAGATCGTATCGGACGGCACCCTGCGGCACCTAGGCATGGGTTCCTTCCCCCTGCCCTACCCCTGACCAATCCCCCTCCCTCCCCCTCCCCCTTCCCACAGCTTATTACAGTGGCATTGTTGAGCGGCAAGGGTTACAACCTGAAGCAAATTCCGCTAGAGAAAGAAAAGCGCCAAACTAAACACGACGAATCAGCCAATCGGCTGGCATCCTTCCATCTGACACCTGTCTGATTGACCCCTAAAGGGAGTACTGGTGGGAGCGCCAGAGGAAACATAATGTATGGAGAGGGGGGAACCCCTCTCTCTCTCTCTCTCTCTCTCTCTCTCTCTCTCTCTCTCTCTCTCTCTCTCTCTCTCTCTCGCTCGCTCTCTCCCCCCCTCCCTCCCCCCACCCAGAGGTAAACGCCGAGCCCCACCCCCCCGCCTTTCAATGGGGACCCCCTGCTGAGAGAGGCCTCTTTACCGAAGGGGATCCAAATCTATAGCATGGACTTTGTTTCTTCTCACCCGCCTGTTTGGACGATGAGAAACAGGCTGCGAGGGCAGGCCCGATGCAGGCCGTGTATAAGTGGCTTGTTTAGTTTGTGACGGGCAGAGTGCATCACAAAGCCTTAATGAGGGACTACACCGGGCTGAGTGTTGTGTTGCACGGGTTCAGTCTGAGGCGCGGCCGTGTAGCAGGCGGTGTGGCGTCTGGTTTAGCTTCATGCTGCGCTGCACGTTGTGTACGTGCAGCCACTGGGGTCATTGCCATTACCGATTAATCAAGGATGTGCTTTATTTAAGTAGCCTGGAGTAAAAAGGCTGTGAATAACAGTGATGAATGTTGTGATTTTGCATAAATTCATATTCATCAAATTAGTTAATTAAGCGAGTTACTTCATTTGCTTGTTAGATTATTTCTTACATTACGTTGGATTCTTAATTATTACATTATACACCTCCCTCTTTCGTGTGCTTTATCAATTTGTGTCCATAAAATAATAAAAAAAGTTTCACATTTTTGAATAGTGTTTTTTTTTTTGATGCTGTAGCCACAACCACAAAAGTTTTTAGCCACCAGGGCCCCCATGCAAGGGAAAGGGTAAACTATGATTTTAAGTCTAAAGGAGGCTAGTTTGGGCTTCGCAAATCATATCAGGATACATTTCGCCTCTGGACACAATGGTTGTTGTGATGCAGAAGATCCATTGTCCATTGTGAAGATTACCCCAAGCTCACCCTGAGGCACCCCAGAAGATACAGCCTCCAGAAAGACTATTAGTGGAAAAAACATTGGCCGACCAAAGGCATTCCATAAGCCTTTTGTGTTTTACGCCCATCTCGTGTGCACTTTGCCTTCTCCACAGGCCTGCGTTGTCACCAGAGAAAAGGGAATCAGCATTTACTGAAACACGATTGATGAAGACGAAGATGTTGTGAAGTGTGTCTGATAAGAAGTTTTCTAAACTACTGTGGTCTTTTGGACAATATCTGCCTCCCTTTATGTTTGACTTCTAACAATCAAATATAAAGCAATAAACACACAGTGGGCTTGACTACAGCAGAAAACCTTTATACTTTTGCTGGAATAAAATCTACTTTGTATCAAATTCATGTATGCAGGACAAATAATTATTATTGCATTAGCGGACCAGATTCCTGCTTCTTGTATCTTGCCAGTGAAGACTTTTGTTCAAAGCAGATGGTCATATTAATAGCATTGTTTCCCTCTGCCCCCGAGCTCAGAAGAAAAGCAAAACACCATAATCAAGTGCTTACAGGCGGGGTATTATCTTTCGTGTTCGGCCTCACTCCTCAATTCAAGACCACGGGTTCTGGTCAGGAATCTGAACTAAAGCCTCCAATCAGAACCCAGATCTCCTCCTACTACCATATGGTTCATATTGCTTTGGAGAAACCCAAGGGAAGGGAAGGAGAGAGATTGCTTAATTTGGCGAGGGTAATGTTGTAGAGGGCTGGAGGGATTACGTTGTAGAGCTCAGTGGAACCAGCTCTCCGGAATAGGATTTTGACCTTGGAGGAGCAAGATAAAAACTGCTTCACAAATGTAGCAGTGGTGACACAAAACTACAAATGTCTAAAATGTCTGAGTAGCTTTATTGATTGAATGTTTGCAGCAAAATATCCCCTCAATAGATACCTAGATTTGCCTGTTTCTGATTGTCATTATTCAACTATTTAAAACAATAAGTATAAAGTATGCGGATGGCTTTACTATGGCTATGAATCAGATTGTTCTCAGAAGTCGAAGCTGTGCAGAAAATGTCAATATTTGTCCATTTGTAGTACGTATTGGCTTCGATATTTAGTAGATTGCATGTTTGCTACAGTTTACTCTGCTCAACAGGAAAACCCTCCTTTGCTGAACGTATAAATAGTTATGCATCTCTAGCGTATCTCGAGAAAGAGAGAGATTTATGCACTCGCGTGACTGTGGACCTGGATAGTCACGGTGAAGGAATTGAAAAGACGCAGCCGTGATTAAACAACAGCCTGTTTGCGCTCCACAATCACCACGATGACTGGGCCCTGTTGAGCTCCACTGGGAAAAATGGGAACAAGAATGACGGCGTGTTCCCTTGTTCTCTGTGCATTACCTGTCACTGGTTTCCTCCAGCCTGCCCCGCCGTACACCTGCACATTCTAACGAGGTGATCGCACAGCCGCCAATACCTCCGTGCTGTCATCGCACCGCCAGTCTGTCCTGTGTGTACATTTCCCCCCCATTGTTAGTCAAGGACCTCACACACTCACACACACACACACACACTCTGTCTTAGTCACACATACAGAATATATACACACATACACACACACTTAAACACTGTCTTAGTCACACACAGACACACACAGACACACACACACACACACACACACTGTCTTAGACACACACACACACATATAGAGACACACGTCACACATATGTATACTCTGTTTTAGTCTCTCACACACACACACAAACACACTGTCTTAGTCACACACACACACACACGCACACACACACACACCTATACATTCTGTCTTAGATACACACGCACATAGACACGCACGCACACACACACGCACACATTCAGTAACATGCACATACACAGAAACACTCACACAAACACACTCAGTCACATGCATATACAGTACGTATACACACACACACATGCACACAAACAGACTTTCTGTCCCACAAACACACACGCCCGGGTGTTTTCCAGCGAGCATGGTGCAGTGTGTGTCTAATAACAACCGTGAGCCAGGGCCTAAGCGCTCTCAGCAGAACACCGCAGCCACTCACAGATTTATGGCAGCGAGACCCGAAGCCACCAGTTACACAGAGCTGCTGGTTCACCTCCCGGTGGTAGTAAATCAGAAGTAAGGCTGGAAGCGCAACACACCGCGTGTGCCTACTCGGGCCATTAGGTTCCGTCAGGTACACTTGACACACACACACACACACACACACACACACACACACACACACACACACACACACACACACGCACAGGCATACTCACACATGCGCATGCATGCACTCAAACTCACGCAGACACATACACGCGTGCGAACGCACACATGCGCATGCACACACAGTAGTCTGAATGACTTTATCAAACCACTGGGTAAATTTGACCTGTCCATCCCAATTTCAGTGCTGCTAATTACAGATCAACGGAAACACAAATTTAAAGCTTAAACATGGTTAGCACGGAGCAAATGTCACGACTAAATCGTTTTGTGTCACAAAGCCCAGCCAATGGTGTGAAACATGCATGAAATATACTGATTGTTATCTCCTTATCATTTCACACAAAAGCTCAGGAATAAAGCAGAATGGGGATATATTTAAACATTAAATAGGACTCCTTGATACACTGGTAAATGTTTCTCTATGAATATACTCTTTGTAATGTTTGCAATACATGGACATTTATAGTGATTCCATGGTGCAAATATTTGAAGTGACACACAGCAAGCTATGAAACACTGTACTGTAATGTTGTCCACAAATAAACACAAACTTCCCCATCTGGAATCGAAACAAAGCTGAACTTCAACTCCACATATAGATTATTAAGGCCGAGCAGCGTTTCAATACCAACAACAAGGGGAAATGCTCTGCAGACAGGAAGGTTTCCCTTTTGTCTAATAAAGACACTAAATAGGGTGCCAAAAACATTCTGGAGCTCAGGTGAACAATGCACAGACAGGACCAAACTACCGGCGGCATGGTGACCGATCCTCGGCTACCACGGCCGGATCGCGGCGGCGTCACGTCGACCCTGGGGGGCGATCAGCCGTGTTTAGACCTTATAGGGGCTGCCAAAACGTGCTACACAACACGCTGGCATCCAGGGTAGGGCCATACGCCACAGCGGGAAATCCACGCGGGCCGACATACTTGGAAGTATTACACACACCTCGCGAATAGAATCGAGTTGTGTTTCCGACGTATTGTTAATGGGCCGTGATTCAGAGAAGAATGGAGCGAAAGGTTCATAAACACAGGAAATTACATTGAAGGTTGAGGGGTGGGGGGGGGGGGGACGTAGTAGGCCTACCGTAAGAGGAGATTGGAGTGGAGGTCAATTCAATATTGTTGATTATAGGAAGCTCGTCCCGGCGATTAACAATGATGAAGAAACAAACAGAGGTGTGCCCCGTGGGGTGGACGTTTTGGAGCAGGACAGCACCAAGCATAAGTGGGGCTTTCCGAAGGTGTAGGAGTCTCATGGGGCCTGTAAAACATAAAGAGGGCCCTCGGAGCTGCCAGATTCACTTTCAATGTTTTCATTCGTTTTTTCGGGGGGGGGGGGGGGGGGGGGGGGGGGGGGCGACTTTATTCTAAAAAACATTTTTGGTCCCTCGCCCACTAAATACAATTTATCTGGAGCCACACATATTCGACCCCTATAACTAAGATAACACAGCATATAAATTCGTATGTAATGTCTAAAATAACTGATATACTGATATACTATACTATACTAGTTTGTTGCATTTATGAAATTTGTAGTTGTAGGATATGACTTTATTTTGGTTGACAAAACATTAAAACACTTTATTTGGTTATTTTTGTGTCACAGTATCACCTTGATCTCAAAAATAAAAGGTGTTCCCTTTGACAGAAAAAATGAAAATACCCATTATTTATTTACATTTCTCAAAGGGGGGGGGGAGAGAGACCACCAGAGCTGCGGGATGCTGAGTCCTGCCCTACGGGGACAATACAATTTATAAGGCCCAAATTAAGACAATGTGGAAAATAAGAAGTATTGTAAGCAACAATATTGTCAAATAGTACAGAATTATATGTTCCTTACAGCCGTCAAATACCAGGGCCTAGGTATAACTGACAGGCTTGTTCCATATGAACCTTCTAACCACTCGCGTCGTCTGGGCCGGCCTATTGGCTGACCTAGACCTGGTCCAGGGTCTGACCCTGGACTTACAACCTGGTGAGGCTGTGTATCACATAGCACAGATCTGGAATAACCACCCAGAGGACGTTAGATAAGACTCTGAATCCTTTTAAATAAAACGTTCTGTTTCACTTACTTTAATTCTTTAAAGTATTTAATCATTTAAATGACATCTCTGCTCCTTTTCGTTTTACTATTTGGTGTTGACTCTATTTATATCAGGCCTACTTTGTGAAATACATTTAATGACCTCTGTAGGAAATGTACTACAGAAATAATGACTTGCCTTGACAGTTGACAAGGGAGAATATGCTGTAACATCAAGTGTTTAAGTTTGTGGAGAAGAAGTATATAGTTGGCAGGACTTAGCTTTGATGATTAATTCATAAATATGCTTTCATCTGAAAAAGGTGAATGACTTGATTAACACATTCAGCACTATTTAACAAAATTAATTGTTTGAGTGTAGACTCATCTTTATTTCTATTTTGGAAACTAAATGGTCTAGGCCTAATGATTATGCCTCATTATGTGTTTGGTACTTTTTTATCCAAGGCAGTGGGTTATTTTTTATGAAAGGGTAACCCATTGTTATGCTGGGTTTTTTCATTACATTTTTGGTCATTTTGTCAGGTACGATTTCAATGTCCTTCAACTTCCCCAATGAGTGTCCTGACATCTAATGGTAAACGTGACACACTGCAGTATAGCCAATCCATTTGTAAACCAAATGCAGATGGGTGACCTTTAGGCCTATATCTGGCCAATTATACCCATACTGTAATTAATGGTCAAGAAAAAGGACAACCCTGGTAAAGTTTTCAAAGCAAGATTTTCTATTATGTCGTGAACACAGAAATCCCAGGTTTAAAATGCATGTATTTACGTTGTGGAAATTGACTGAAATGTACTGTAAACGTACAATATACTGATGTATTGTGGCTTTGAATTATTTGTTGCCCAATTGTTGAATTTCATCCTGCTTTAGTTTAATTACTCCTCAAAGGTTTGCCTTATGTATGTTCTATAAATCCTATAACAAATTACTGTAACAAAAGTAAACATTTAAACTTTCATTGACACTTTAAGTGTTTTATTTACGATAAATTAAGCCATTTCTTTTTACAAACAACAAATTATTTCAACGGACCAAAGACCTTCTCAAAAGCCTGCTTGTCTACGATGCGGCCGTAGCTCAGGGAGAAATACATTGTCTCTGCGGTGCTGTATCTCTTCAGCCTCAACACAGTCTCAGTCAATGCGTCCCCTGTGTCACCCAACGTCATGACGTCCGTCACCGGTAGGAACGCGTCGTGACGCCGGCCCCAGAACGTGAGGTGGGAGACCTTCAGTGTGCTCTGTGTAGAGTCCAGGTACATCATGCCCACCACCTTTCTCAGGAAGTGACTGGCCGTGTACAGCATGACTCCAGCCAACACGGCTATACCCGTGGAGTAGGTCGCCAGGAAGTAGGACAGCTCGCCGCTGAGGTAAAAGTAGTATACCGGGGGCAGGATGGCGAGGGTGATTCCCGTTTGGAGCAGTTTGAGCCTGGATATGGCACGGATGAGCTTGATGTGAGGTAGGTGGTAGATCATGCTGTACTTCTCTGTTGACAGGTCAGAGTAGTTTGCCAGCCGAGTGACATGTAGATGGGGCCGTTGGAAGCCATGTTGCATGGAGGAGGTCTGCTCAGGCTGCCTGGTGGAGTATAGTAGTTGTGGGCCACCGAGCTGGACTAGTGGATGTCTGGGAGTCGATAATAAGCATGGTACCCTGTTACAGCAGCGCAGGTGGGAGGATAGCCGTGAGGCGAATCTTGCGCTTAGCTTTCAGGGAAAGAGGGAGATTAGAGTTAGAAGCTGTGTATGTTCTTGGCATTGGGATACCGTGTAATTCTCAGCAGCTGAATCCAAACGAAAAACAACCACTACATATGACCAACATTGTTTGACAGGTGAATCATATTTCAATATAAATGATGATTCTGGTCATTCATATTTCAATATGAATTACCAGTTTTTGCGGGTTCATTACGTATAACAATATATCCTTGTCACTAATGTAGCATCTTGGGTATGCAAACTATTAAATGGACTGCCACAGACTTTGCTCATAAGACAAATTTATTGAAAACCCCAAAACTTGGCTTCCTGCAAAGCGACCGACTTCTCAGGGTAGAGAGCAGTAGGTTACTGTCAATAGCAATGGCACCACTGCTCCCTAGTGGTCATATGTAAGTACCTAACTCTACAACAGTTTCACCGTGAACGACCCCAATCGTTCTCAAAGCCAACCCTCTCCTACGTGGTGGAAGGGACAGCGTCAGTGGGATGCAGGGGTAGCCGGCAAGGTGAGGTAGTTTGTATGTAATCTAGTTGGCATGGTGTTTGTCTTTGTCGAGTGATCATCATCCGACTGTGAATAAAGTCCAAAGAGGGTACGACCTTCCTATTGCACGTATTGTTGCAACTTTCAAGTACAAAAGCACGTAAATTAATAGATGAATTTGAGTCGAAAAGGAACGTACCATTTTGAGATTTAGATGTGGGACAAGCTTATTAGAAGCAGATCAGTGTCTCAGGAAAGAGGTCCGAGGAGAACATTCCCTGACCCGGATGTTTTTAGATGTCCAGTTACGCCCATTCATACATTGCTTATGCACCTTCACTTCACTCAATTTTTTGTTTAAAATGTGTCATATATATTTTTAAGAGATTTAGCATTTCTAACAGCATTGTTCATCATCTAATTTCACAAATGTATATTAGGCTCCTGAAGCATATGACACGTCTGCGACTGCGCAGTGCGAATATCAACTGGACGTCACATGACGGTGTTTTCGCAACATGTCAACTCAGCGTTTGCATAGTTGTTTCTCTGGCTATTTTGAAGGTATTTATCGAAGCATTATTAGGATAAAGTGCTTCTCACAGCCTCGCCATTGAAAGGTGATATTATCGGATGATGATGTAGTACGTGACGTTAGTATGGAAACATGAAACCTGCCTGTAACGTTAGTTGACTGAGTGACCTCCAACGTTGGGGTAGGGACAAAAAACGGTCACAAAAACCAGGAACATTGCACCATTGGTTCTGTCACTGTGCAACAATGCTGCAGTTAGGAGATGAAGTGGCCCTCTATTCGTTCGTGTTCGTCCTGGTCCTGCTGGGCACAAGGAGTCCGATATGGTCCTGCGTTATTGCCGTCTCGATGTACTCTTTCTTGGCGATCTTCAAGTTCCCCCAAGTTCCAGACAGCCGCGCACGACAAGTGCTGAGTCCTGGGAAAGGTGCGACGGGTCTCGGCAGGGTGTCATCCATTGCACACAGGGGTGGTGGGCACGATGCACCGGAGAACACCATCGCCGCGATCCGAGAGGTGAGACCAAACTAGTGAAGTAAAGTAAAACAAACCTGGGAGAAAGACGGTGGAACATGGTAAACAATGCTATTCATAATGGTCCTGGTCTTGATCATTCGCTCTCTAAATTCACTAGATAGATAAATACTCTGTACAATGTAAAAGGAGCAATCCCCTATATTTTGCGGGAGGTTGCTAAACATCAATGTCAGTATAGCGCTGTGGGAAACCAATGGGAGAACTATGGTGAATGAGGGCTCTGCCGTTTGGAGTTAGGTACTAAGGCCTAAACAGTAGTGTGCATTCTCTCCACAGGCTAGTAAGAATGGTGCAGAGGGCGTTGAGCTAGACCTGGAGTTCACGTCTGACGGGGTCCCCATACTGATGCATGACGAAACTGTGGACCGCACCACCAACGGATCCGGACCACTCAGCCAAATTTGTTTTTCTGAGTTGTCGAAATTGGACGCAGCGGCGAAACATCGTCTCAGGTCAGGGGAAGCTTTGAAGATAGCGCAGCTTTCTCGCCCTGTTGAGAAAAAAACACTCTTGCCCGGTTGAGAAAGCACAGTTAGTGATTCATGTACCGCCATTTGGTTTCAGGGATACATTTGCTGGAGAGAGGATCCCAACTCTTGAAGAAGCAGTGGAAGAGTGCATCAAACTCAAGCTCTCCATCTACTTTGATGTCAAAGGTCATCCAGATGAGGTACACACACACACACACACACACACACACACACACACACACACACACACACACACACACACACACACACACACACACTATAAAAGCAGTCTTCTAGTATTCTATTTCACAGAAGATAAAATATCTGTATTCTTGTATTAGCTCTCCTACTTCATAGACCATAGAGACTTCATCGTGGGACAAAAGTGATTTAGTTTGATTTTCTCCTTAGTGTTTTTGTTTGTATTTTCTCCTTAAGTTACCCGGCTGTTGGCCCACCAACTGGCCCTTGGGGAACACACTCACAGCGACACAACTACTCGGACATCACATAGCGACACACCAAACTACTCTGACCACACACAGCCACACACACCAAACGACTCTGCCCTGACCTACCATCTCATCATGTCGTTGTCGTTTCTCCCACTCAGGCGTCGGCGGCTCTCAGAGACCTGTACAGGAAGCACCCCGTCCTCTACAACACCAGCATCGTGTGCTCATTCGAACCCAAAGTCATCTACAGGGTAGGAAGGGAACTGCAAACCAGGGGTTGGACCGGTCCTATTGTCGGTTGCAATTGGCTAGTGTACTCTACAGGTAGCTACACGATACTGCACAATCAGACGCATTTCCCTCAGAGATGATTCACTCAGAAAAATAAAAGCCTCTCGAGACAACGATTTGGTGAAACTAGTGTTTGGATGACTAGTACTAGTGGAGGGGGTTGGAATGGGTGGCTAATGCATTGCATGCTTAGATGTTATAGAACATTTTAATATATTACATTTACATTGAGAACATTTTTGGTATTTGACGTGAACTTATATCTTCTATCGCCGAAAGTGTAGGTTGTCTATAGCTAAAGGTTGGCGTGCAGAATGCATCACAACGCCTCACACATTTCCATCCACCCACCCCTAATCCAGATGAGGCAGAGTGACCCGGACGTGGTCACCGCACTGACCCACAGGCCGTGGAGCCTGAGTCTCTACGGAGACGGTGTGCCGCGCTTCACGTCGCCGTGGAAACACAAGTGGATGTCTCTGGTGGACGTGCTCCTGGACTGGGCGCACCACCACTTCCTGTGGAAGCTGTGCGGCGTGTCGGCGTTCCTGGTGCAGAAGGACTTTGTCTCGCCGTGAGTGACCGAAAAACGATCATTTCAACGCGGAAGAGTTTTTTTTAATGGCATAACAGCATTTCATGTGCCAGTGTTAGCCAGCAAGCTAATTTCCAACTCTAGTCCTTTGGCAAAATGTAAAGCCGGGCACCGTACAAAAACACCATCCATTGGTGTGGTTGATCTCTTCCCCCTCTACCCCACAGAGACTACGTCCAGTACTGGGCCAAACGGGGCGTGCAGGTGGTGGCCTGGACGGTCAACAAGGAGGTGGAGAAGCAGTATTACCGGGAGTTCCTCCAGGTCAACTACATCACCGATAGCCTCGTTGAAGACTGTGATCCGCATTACTAAAAGGCCAAGTTATACTTTTGCGTGCAATGGTTGCCATCGGTACGCTGTGGGTCTCTGACGCTGGGGCTAGCGTTTATGAGTCTGTGTCGGAGATTCTGAGTCTAATGCGGAAAACATTGCAAAAGACGAAGCAGGCTGTCGGCCTGCTGTAAGCGGGAGCTCCTTTGGGATGTATAAGTGATGTAGAGACGCACAGTGTGTCTACAATGGCTATTTAATGCATCAGCCTTCATGGCATACACAAACAATCACGCATTGGATTTGAAGTAATAGTATTTTCTTTTCCTCTGTATTCAGGTTTTTAATGAAGGCTTTTCCATTGGTTTTAACGGGGTCATTGCCGTGGAGAGATGCTAGCTAGTTAATCTTTGCAGAACAATGTTGAAAATGTATCTATTCAAATGTGTCTCTCTACGGGGAGATCTTTTATGTATGTTCTTATTGTTTTTCATGTGTAAAGAAGACATCACAAAACCTCTATCAGATGTACTGTATTCACCAACTCAGGAGTGCAATGTTTTTTATTTTCCATCCTGAATGTTTTTAGTTTTAGTGTTTTGTTACAATGCAGTAATTGAATGTACTTACACTTTTACGCTGAATATATGCCTTTTGCACAATTTTAAGAATGCTGTTGTAAAAAGGGCCTGGGTTGATAAGCTAAACAAAATATATTAAACTGAAATGCTAACAATTTTTTTTTTTTTCCATATCATAGAGTAGGCCCTTTTTAAACAGTGGGATTTTTCGGAACAGCACACGTTACTAAAATGACAGTCAAACTCCCAGCACTGTCGGAGCTAATCCTCATGCACTCTGATCTGTGTGGCCCATAAAAGGTGTCTGCACAACATCCTCCTAAGAAGAGCAGCCAAAGCGGAGGTGATGCAATTAACAGCGGCCCCGTTTGATCGTGGACCGTATGGCCTGCGTTTCCCAAGTCGATCCAAATTGAGTGCGATGCCAGTATCATCCTGGTTTTAAGTCTGTCTGAGCCGCGTCTTGTCCCGACGAATCTTCACTTAGCAAATCGTATACTGAGTGTAGTAATAAGATAATTAAGGGTTTGGCAGTTACAAGTCGGCTATTTGGGTAATCGCAACGGCGCAACCACATACTTGTATAAGAGGCTTTTGTCGTATATCTGACATGTTTAACATTAACCCTGACAATATTTAATTTGGTACGCTTATCTTATTTAATCCATGCTTGCTATCTGGGTTAGAGGTGAGCGATAGTTTGGCGCACACACCTCTGAAGGGCGCCCCGCCCCCTCGAGTCTCGCTCGGGGGCGTGTCGTGACGTCACGTGGAGGTGGCCAGTATTACAAAACGCTCCCGTTTTGATTAAATACAAACCCTACGGCTCCTTTTTTTACGCACAAAGATCGGCAACTGTCAACACCCAACAATACCTCGCTGACACGTTGCGGATTACAAGAGCAAATCTACAGTGTTTCGTTTTGAAGAGCGATGAGCATGTGTCGCCGGTTTCTCCTTGGATGACCTATAGGCAGTCCTTGCAGGAGCACACGGCAGTTGGAGCCACCATCTGCGGAGTAACGACGGAAAGGCACACTGTCTCAGGCACAGGGCAAGCTGCGGGTGTGTTGGGCTTCATGCAAACGCAGAGTTGATTTGACGGAACACTCCGCAAACCAATTGGCAACATTAGTTCGAGTTAAGAGTTTGACGACGAGTCCACGACGTGAACGGCCTGACTTGGAATTTGCAGACGCTGCAGTGAAATCTAACAAAACTCAACACCGTTCGGACTATCCTCGGGGGGCGCCTCATGATGTACACTATTACCAGAGGTCCCAGTAAACTTGTTACACAACGGAGGACAGGTGAGGAACAGTCCCAGTAATTGTGTTTTACTTAATTTGTCGCTATGGGACGGGACTAAAAATTTGCATGGGAAGAAATGTGTATGTGAAGAAAATTTGTTGTGAAATTTTATTGTGAGTCATCTGTTTCTCTTATAGGTCCCACACAACAAATTGAGAGTAAAAACGACTTGAAGATCAAATCGACGTCGTGGTTCGATTCAAAGTAAGTAAAAAAGCCATGATCTGAGAGCTGATGGGGATCTGGACCCGATAGTTTGATCCAACAGCTGCCATTTGGATGTGCGCGTCTCCAGCGCGTCCGATGTGTGGTCACATAACACGGCTGTCATGTGGTCACATAACACCAGTGGTCACCAGACACCGGCGTCGTTGCCTTAGTGGCGGGCACAGGGGAAAACGCATAATTTTATTCAAACGATAAACGCAAATGCGCCGGAAAATATCGCTAGCCCCTACCCCGGCCATAACTGTGACCTTGCGAGGGTTTGTTTACAGTCCATGTGGTCGTCGGGCGGAACTGTGTCATAGGCTCTGGGGGCGGGCTCAACAGCTAGAGCCGGAGTGTGTAGTAGGCTGCTGAGTGGTAGCCCAATCTGTCAACACTGAGTCTGTATCTAACGAGTACGCACCAAAGTTAAACATCAGTAGACTATAACTGGCTCCGATTCTACTTTTTTCTCCTATAAACGCACGGATGTTAACTGAACTTACGGTTGGGCTGATATTCGGTTTTGGTTGAGCGTGCCCATTAATTGGGAAAGGAATTAATTTATTTAATGGCGTATCATCCCCTATGCCAGCTTAGTACAGAAGTGCATGTCTTTGCAACTCTATGCTTTATGGGATACTGGCTGAACAAAATGTATAGTGGGATATCATCCTCACTTGATCCCTGTAGATGCCCTCTATACGCTCGCCAATCAATACTCATCATTGGTCTCGTCTCCTCCAGCTCTCCGCCCCCTAAGATAGTATTCAACAGACCGAATGGGAAGCGGTACCACACTGCAGCCCCACCGAAGACGGACAGTCCGACTGAGGGCTGCTTCACACCTGCACACGAAGAAAATGTTAAGTTTGTCCTCGAAGGTAAGATACATCTGCTTCATGCTACGTTAAGTTGCACCTTCATCCGTGGAGCAGATTTTTTTGTCGTGAATGTGTGTGAATTCAACGGTCTATTTTTGTTTCATAGCATGGCAGGAGGTGGAGCAGAAGATGGGAGACAGGGAGCAGGGAGGCCGCAAACCAATCAGTGCGCCTGTCCAGTATTCTGAGAAGACCACTGCTCCTGTGATGAAGAGTAAGAAGTCCTTTTTATGAGTCTCCAACCCTATAGGTCCATCACATCCATTTCATGAGTCTTGTGATGACGCTGTGATCACAGTCTCCATCTTTATCGTTATTGTTATTTAAAGATTGAGCAATAACACAAACAATGAAGCATTTGTTTGAGAGACAATATTCCTGGGTTGACTAAGCGATGGATGCCTTTCATAGAATAGCTGAACTCAGTTACCTCTACAGTATGGGAGAGTATTTGTTAATATACAGGCATATATTTCTTATCTGAACATAGTCGTTCGCCTCATTGAATTGTGCACTGCATATTTGTTCAGCTTGATGACTTGCTCGCGACCAGCCTGTCCAGACAGAGCAGGTGGTGGCTGATTAAAGGCTTCCCTCCACGACTTACTCAACCCTATCTGCCCCGGTTTACTGATGTTTACCTCGTCTTGTACTACTTACCATTCATTCGTCATCGCGGGGTTTCATGTGCCGGCATGCTCGTCCTTAGCCGTGTATCGTTGCCGTGCTTTGCTAGCCCCCGCAGGCTGCTTCTTCTTCTTCTAAGCCGTCTTGTTCCCTCTTGCAGACTTTGTGCCCATCGACCTGGAGGAATGGTGGGCCCAGCGCTTTCTAGCCAACATAAACAACCTGTCATGACCGCCGCCGGCTGGCTGAGGACCTCGGGAGCGCCAGGAGGCAGGGCTCGGGGAGCGGAGGGATCGGGCCGCGCCGACGATCAAGCGACCCGTTCCCCCGGTCGCCGCCGCTATGTTCCAGATAAGACTCGGAACGCACGAGTCCCGTAGGAGAAGTCTGGGCTTCAATGAGGAGTCACGCGGAGGCCATAGTGCGAGGACAGCTCAGGACATCAGAATTGACACCCTTATTTTTTTTTTTGGCTGCTCTGGAGGATTCTGGATTTGCGAAAACCACGAATCGTGATATTCTCGTCTAGGTAGCAACACGAAGGATAAATGAGGTTCTGACCCACGGCAAACTGCCGAGGAGGACCTGTGCCTCTCTGCGTACTTGAATATCCCGTCAGATGGTTCTGACGGTTCCCTTCTTCTGCGTCTCTGGCTGAGAACTTCCCCGGGGCTCTGCTGGCGTTTGCTGTAGCTGTTTGTTGGCTGATCTTTAGATAATCAAAATTTAATCGGAGAAAACCAGTAAAAACATCCTTTTGCAAGAATTTGTGTCTTGAAATTATTTCACGTTTTTGCACCGAAACGACCGGCTTTAATTAGGGGAGAGGAATGTGAAGCTACCAGGGCCCTGAACGACTCACACTACGTTAGACTTGTACATTTGCCTCTTTGTTTATTTTCCACAATGGGCCTTCATTAATCATACAACAAAATATCTAAAATTACACAAATATTACAAAACGTCATCGATTTCCAAACGACAAATCATCTCATACTAAAATAACAAGGAAAATGCACAGTGCGGCAAAAATTATCTAAAACCTTCCCTTGTGCTCAGCTAATATCGACCATGAAATCAACTGAAATTCATCATGTCTCAGCGCCTGATTGGGTAAAACCACATCAGCCGGGTTGTGTCAGTTGTGCTCATCGCCATACATACACGTTCTCTACCTTCACTCCGTGGCCAGAGCCGTCTTCCTCTTCCCCCCCCTCGCTCCCCTCTCCCCCTTGGCCTTCCCCTTCCGCCGCCCCGCTGCGGGGCGCCCCCCTGGCTTGGCCGTCGTCACGGTGATGCACTGGGAGTCCAGGTAGTCCATGAGCTTGGCGGCTCCCAGGCGGATGCCGGAGGCCTTGAGGCGGGCCTGGAGCTGAGAGAGCACCAGGGGCTGGTAGCGCAGCACCTGGCGGTGCAGGTCGGCGTTGGACAGGATGAAAGCCCGCACCGCCTGCACGCGGTCCCGCTGGCGGCCGGCCGCCTGGGAGGCGGTGACGGCGCCGTCGCCGTCCGACTCGCTGTCGGAGGAGTGCAGCAGCTCCGGGTTGGACCTGAGGAGGAGAGGCCGGGGACATCGGAGGAGACCGTCGTTATAAATAAAAGGGAACGGCCATAACGATTACAAAGAACCCAGTAGTGTTGCAGTGATGATCAGAGTACTACTACAACTAGTAATATAGTACGACCAAGAAGTTCTATAAATGATCAGAGTACTACTACAACTAGTAATATAGTACGACCAAGAAGTTCTATAAATGATCAGAGTACTACTACACCAACTAATAATATAGTACTACTAAGAAGTTCTGAGACCATCAGAGTACTACTACAACTAGTAATATATTAAGACCAAGAAGTTCTATAAATGATCAGAGTACTACTACAACTAGTAATATAGTACGACCAAGAAGTTCTATAAATGATCAGAGTACTACTACACCAACTAATAATATAGTACTACTAAGAAGTTCTGAGACCATCAGAGTACTACTACAACTAGTAATATATTAAGACCAAGAAGTTCTATAAATGATCAGAGTACTACTACAACTAGTAATATAGTACGACCAAGAAGTTCTATAAATGATCAGAGTACTACTACACCAACTAATAATATAGTACTACTAAGAAGTTCTGAGACCATCAGAGTACTACTACAACTAGTAATATATTAAGACCAAGAAGTTCTATAAATGATCAGAGTACTACTACAACTAGTAATATAGTACGACCAAGAAGTTCTATAAATGATCAGAGTACTACTACACCAACTAATAATATAGTACTACTAAGAAGTTCTGAGACCATCAGAGTACTACTACAACTAGTAATATAGTGCTACTAAGAAGTTCTCAAATGATCAGCACTACTACAACTAGTAATATAGTACTACCAAGAAGTTCTCAAATGATCATAGTACTCCCACAACTACTAATATACGTAGAATGAATAAGAAGTGCTGAACCAATCAGAGTACTACTACAACTAGTAGTAATATAGTACTACTAGGAAGTTCAGAGTACTACTACTCCATGTAATATAGTACTACTACGAAGTTCTGAAACGATCAGAGTACTACGACATCTATTGATAACATACTACTTAATAACAGGTATTTTCCAAAGTACATCCTATCTTAGTAGAAACAGTAAACTCCTCATGATTCCCATAGATCTTTGTAGAATAAGTAGTAAGTTAAAGTAGTAAACAATTATAAATGCTACTTTAGCGGCACAGACAATCCAAAATCCCAGTGGAAACTAGGTGGAAAAGGTGCGTAGTTCAAAACGTGACGCAGCTTTTCCTTCTTCGCCACCTACAGAGTTTGTTTTGTACCATCATTCAAAAACCCCCATGTTGTTTCCCATAGACATTGAGGTAACCGAGGTAACCGGAGCCTTGGAGGCGGGACTTATTCTGCAGAGGTCTATGGGCTCCCACTCCGCTCACCCAGGCCTGGTTCCCGTGGTAAAGCCTCACCTCTCTGACTCCTCACTGGCCGCCGTGGAGGAGGTGCTGGAGCCCTGGGACGAGGACAGGGACTCGGGGTCCTCGTGGCCCCGCTTCACCGGGGAGGCGCCTGTGGGAACGCCCGGCCGTTTGAACTGAGGCCCCTGGGAACAGGAGGGGTGCCGGGCGCTGGAGGCGGTAGGCCGAGGCTTGGTCGGTCCGGGGCCGCCTAGGGGGGCCACCCCATCCTCCTTCTCCTCCTCCTCCTCCTCCTCCTCCTCCAGCTGGTGGGTGTACTGGTGGATCTGCCTCAGCTTGAGGATCATCTGCCGCTTGGGTAACGGACGCACGCCGAACCTGGACAGACGCGTGGTTCAGGTGTTTTGCGTCAGGACCTGGGCGGATTATTCTCATACTCGACCCATCAAGTCAGGTCAAGTTCTTTCTTTTTTTTGATCTATTCATCATTAGGTCTGTGGTGATAGCAAATGTCCATCACCAGTCTAAAATGGCCCAATCTTTATTTTTATCGGACAAGTTGCCAAGAAAAAAAAGGGATATTCATTTGATTATGAGCAATGAGCAACGTACTAGAATATTTGAGGCAGTAAGGAACCAATGTGTTGTATTTGTACTTAATAAATAACATACAATTATTTGATCAAAAGTTCAATAAGATCAATTTCGACCCACTACTCGTCACAGCCCAAAAATACATGGAACATAGGAAGAGAGGAAAAGTAAAGATGGACACATCGATGGAAGATAAAGTCATTGTTAATAAACCAGACATAACTAACCGACAGTTTACCAAAACAAGTGTTCAGCCAAAAGATCCAAGCCCTTCCTTTCACCCTGACCTACACTGGAGATCCTAAACAAATAAAGTCTGCCATTGCTGTTGTCTTGTTGCTCGGTCCACTACTTAGTGGTAGGCACAGGGGATACTTGGGCCTCTTACTGGCCCCACGATGTAGCTTGTAACGACCCACCGACCTGTTGAGCTTGTTCTTGAGCTCGGGGGTGTCCATGTCGGAGTAGCAGGGCATGGGGGTGATGGGCACCAGGTAGGTCCGCTTCCTGCTCCCAGATGACACTAGAGAGGACAGGACGAGGAGAGATGCATGGAAGTAGGCTCGCTCGCTCATAGGTCAAACCATCGGAACAGCCTCTCTCTGAGCTTCGCTAACACATCCGGGGATTCACGGTTGTGTTGATCACAAACTACAAACGTTGATTTGTAAAGTGCTACAACTGGCTGACGTTATTATTACACGACATGTAAAAACATAATGTCCAGGGTGAATGACAATCATTTAGGTTTCGGTTCGGAAATTGAATATAGAGCAAAGCTATTCTAATTCATACAATGAACGCATGCATCCTATAACACACACTGCAGTGTGTCAGATCAACTGAAGGTATCGCCATCCTCAATTCAAGGGAGAAAGCAATACTAAACAGTCCCTCCAGAAAAACGCGGCGTTTTTTGTGATTGTTGCGGCCAAAAATCCTTGATTATGCGGCATGTCTTTTAAAAAATGCGATGAAATATGCGGCATATTTATGCAATTTTATGCGATGATATTGCGGGAACTTGCAAAAATTGCGGGAACTTGCGAAAAAATGCGGGAACTTGCGGAAAATGCAGCTTTTCGATGACGTTCACATCGCGTAATTACGTCACTTCATAACGTTCCCATGGCAACAGGGGGAAATGGCTGCCCTCTCTTGTGTGAAGTAAACGCAACATTTTTCAACTTTCTGCTAAGATATATGTGACTTTTTTGCAACGAAAATGCGGGGATTATGAAATCATGCAACCCCCGCATATTTTGCCCGGAAATCGGCAATTTATGCGGTGAAAGTGCGGCATATTTGAAAAAATGCGACCCCCGCATGAATATGCGGACTTTGGCTGATTATGCGTTGAATTATGCGATCGCATAATCGCGTTTTTCTGGAGGGACTGACTAAAGCACGGATTATACCATCATAACCGTACATAAATGTACAGCACTACAACAGACGGATTGTCACAACGTTACAAGCATCTGGCAGGAGAAGACAAAACACGTTATAATTACACGACATGTAAAACACTGAACTAACTAACACCAAATATGGTCAAACTGAGCCTGCATGTTTTTGCAAATATCATAGTGGTAACGACCTGTATGTTGAGGGTGAATGAAAATCATTAAAGTTTCTGTTCAGTGATTAATAGAGAGTGAAGCTATTCTAATCAAACAATGAATGCATATATCCGATAACTCTCCATCCTACATTCAAGGGAGGAAGCCGTACTAAAGCATGGATTATACCATCAGAACCCCCTGCTTGTGTGTGAAAGGTTTACCTGGGGTCCGGTGTCGTGCCGCAGCGTTCCCCTTCTGCGAGACAGGGAGGGCCTCGGCCTGTCCCCCCCCTTCTTCCTCCACCTCCTGCCAGCTGTCCCACAGCTGGGGGTCCAGGAGGCTTCCGTTGACCTCCGGGCCTCCATGAGGGGTGTCGGGGTCCACTGACAGGCGGGCGGTGGTGGGGGGCGGCGTGCCCGGGCTTCTGCTAGCGGAGGCGCTCTGCCATCTGTCCGCGTAGCGGCTTGGAGTGGGGTGGGGGCGTTGCACGGGGCGAGGGGAGACGGGGCTGTGCTGGTGCGAGCCGACTCCTCCGCTGTCCTCCAGCCTCAAGCTGAAGCACGCCGCCTGCCCGCCGTCTCCCTCGCCGCCGCCGCCGCCCCCGTCCAGACCCCACGAGTCGTTGAAGGCCATGGGGGGCTCGTCCATGAAGCTCTGGCAGAAACTGGGTTCGGACCCCCTTTCGTGCCCTCCCTCCGACTCCGTCCCCCTTCCCGACGCTCCTTCTGCTCCACTCCCTCTTTCCTCGCCCCTCAGGCTCTCGTCTGCGTCTCCGATCTTCTCAGGGTCCGCGGTGTTTCCATGGCGACGATCCGACCCGAGCGGGCGCCTGGAGCGATCGGCGTCGGCGTCGGCGTCTCCGTCCGGACCCGGGCGGTCTCTGCAAAGCGACGAGGGGGAGACGGAGCGCGACGGGTCCGACTGGGAGAGGTGCCAGCGCCCTAGCTCCTCCCTCGCGAGGTCGCCGCGCACCAGGGGGGTCCCCAGGGGAACGGGGGGCTTGGGGGGCCGCGTGTGCAGGGGAGTGCTGCTGTACGGCCCTGGATGGCTGTGGGCGGGGGAGCCCTTCGTCGAAGAGGAGGAGGAGGAGGAGGAGAGAGGCAGGTGGGCGAAACCAGGAGGTCTCGCCGGGGGGGCCGGCGGGGTAAACGTCCCAGGCAGGGGCCGAGCGTCGAGGCTGGACTCTGGTCCCTTGCTCTTTGCCGGAGGTCCGTCCGAGGGCGGGCTCCCCCCCTGCGCTCCGCCTCCGGACCCGGGGGAAGAGGGGGTCGGGGGCGGGGACGGGGAGGCGCTGGCTCTGGGGAAGAGCCGCGTCCGGAACATGCTGCTACGGGTCTGGGTGCAGATGCTGCTGCTGCGGTGGCCGGCCTGCGGCGGCGTGGCCGGGATCAGCCAGGACACCTCCGGGGAGAAGCCCAGCTGGTCCGGGCTCCGGGCGGCCACACCGACGCCACAGCCGTGCCCGCCGTCGCCCCCTTCCTCCTCGGCACCGTCGCTGCGCCCAGGACCCCGCACATCTCCCCCCGAGGAGGGGGGAGATGTGCGGGAGATCTGCGTGTACTGCCGGTGGCGCTGCGGCCAGGCCGGGGGGGGAGCCGGGGCCGGGCCTTCGTCCATCTCCTCGCCGGAGGAGTCCGACAGAACGATCAGCTCGGGCTCCGCGCGTCTCCGTGGGGGGTCAGGCGACGCGGGCCCACATGTGCCGCGAGGACCGGGACTCTCTCTCTTCGGCGGCGTCCCCGGGTCGGCGGCGGGAGGGTTGCCGGGGCGACCGTCCCAAGGCGCGACCGCATCCGGCGCTCCCGGGTGTGTGCCCGGGGACAGACCCGGGAGGGGCAGGCCGGGCGTGCTGGGGGGGCCGGGGCTGTCGGAGAGGTCGATGATCTCGCTGGGCGAAGACTGAAGGCAGGTGGCGTCCGAGCGCGCTGTGGCCGTCACGTCCCCTCCGGCGAAGGCTCGGTCGGGGGAGCGCCGTTGGGGCGGAGTAGGAGTCGCTTGAGGGGGGCCACGGGAGGTAGAGGGCCGGGGGCTAGAGAGTGGGGGGGAGGCGGGGAACTCCTCCTCGCAGATGTCCCAGGAACCAGAGAAGAGGCGGCTGTAGCGGAGGCTGCTTGGAACCTGGCAACCGGGGCTCCGCTCAGGGGCGTCTGCTTCGGAACACACCGGGGTCTCGTCATGCTCTGGACCGCCTGCCTTGGTGAACACGTTGTCCTCTGCCGAAGTGGGCTCTTCATCCTCCTCCTCCTCCTCCTCTTCCTCCTCCTCCTCCACCGGCCCCGTGCTCTCCCGTTCCTCCGCCAGCTTCCTCTGCGTGGCGGCGAACTCGTAGATCTCCTCCATCTCCTCGTCGTTCACGCGCTCCTCGTGCGCGTCCCCGTCTCCGGACGCTTGCCGGCGGTCTCGCTGGCCGCCGCCGCCGTCGTCGCCATCTCGCCGATCCACCGATGTGCCGGAAGTGGCTTCTCCCCCCCCCTCCTCACCCTCCTCACCCTCCTCCTCGCTCCACATGGAGCGCAGCAGCTCTGTGAAGTCCTGATCCCCCCGCGCTGGCTCCACGCCGGGGCTGGGGTGGTGGTTGTCCCAGGGCTGCCCAGCATCGGCTGCGTCTTCCTGGGGCCCCGAGTCCGCCTCCTCCAGGTAGAGCTGGGCCAGACTCTGGAGCTCCTCCAGGTCAAATCTACAAACACAGCCGGTCACACGTGAACACCACTTCAATTTATGAATGGATGGCGAGTCAGAGCCAGAATCTGGGCCCCTGTATGGGGGAAGGGGAGGTGCCCGTTCCAGTTATTCTGGTAATAATGCAATAGTGACATCTAGAAGATACTATCAGAGCTATTAAATAGATCTTTGGGACTTTTCTGAATGCCCATGCTTGTCAAATGCACTTGAAAGAACAGTAATTACTTTTTCACTAATTCAATAAGCAAACAGGTAAATCATTCGTTGGTTAGGGTTAGAACAGGATGAATGTATTTCCATTTCATTGGTAACGTAGCCTTTAATGTAGGGCTGAACGATTTGGGAAAATAATCTTATTGCGATTATTTGGACCATTATTGCGATTGCGATTTAATGTGCGATTTTTAGAATTTATTAAGCTCCTTATGTTGTGCATTATTCCCAAAAAACAACAACATTCTTTAGTATGACCAACACAACATTGGAAGACAACATAAAAACTGCTCTTTCCTTTAGGCCAGGCCGATGTGTTGAGATTAATTTATACTATAAGCGTCTTTATTTAACTATTAAATTGTAAAATAAAAATAAATGAATTGTACTAATTTCCGGTCAGTAACGGTAAAAAACAACAACAAAAAAAAACACTCTTCTCCTCAACCGGCGGCCCCGCGCGGTACTGACCTGGTGGCCAGCTCCAGGAGGGCGGGCAGCAGGGGCCCAGGGGCCGCAGGACACCGGCCAGTGTAGAGGTACTGCAGCAGGGCCAGCACGGCCTCCCCGGGACTCTCTCCGAGCAGCACCCGCTGGGTGCTGGGCAGGCCCTCCTCCTGCACCCCGAAGCCGGCGTCATGCACCTGGGAGACCCAGAGCGAACACGCAGGGTATATTGCTGTTGCTGGGGGTGCTGGGCGTGCTGCTGGTAGTACTGGTAATGCTGGGTCTTTTCCTGGTTTGATCATGTCAATACCGTTTCCCCCAAGCAGTCTTTTGTATAGCTAGCTTGTGCGTTAGCATTACTGCATGTTACTTTTTTTATTTCAGGTTATAAATTGCTGCATAATAAAAAGGGAAAATAAGTCCTATTTTCTCATTTTAAATGGTTTAACTTTGAAATGTACAGTTAATTGCAGTACATTGACAATATACCACCAATATATTGTCAATGTAAGAAGATACAGATATACACTGTATCAAAACTACAAATCTGCTTCCCTGTACAAATATATGCTGCTACGTAACTCACCATTTGGGCCAGCAGGGGGCAGCGGGCGTACAGCATGAACGAGTGGACGAAGAAGACCTCTCCGCTGTCCACCTGGACCTGCACGTCGCTGAGCTGAGGGTTGTTCACCATGCTGCTCAGGTCACATGACAGCCTGGACAGCGCCACCTAGTGACCAACATATCATTACACGTCACTCGTGTCATTAGGAGAAAGTACGATAAGTACGAAAGTAGGATAGAAGTGCTGTTTTCAAGAGCTGGCAGTGTCTACGGGTTACTTTGTTGACCTGGATTGAATCAAATTGAGCACATTCCTGCACAAAAAATGTTTGCAGTATTTCATTGGTCTAAGTTGTGTGACACAATAAAGTTTACTTCACTGGGGCAGTACACAATAACAACATTTCTTAAAAATGTGTCCGAGTTAGTCAAGAATTAACATCTGGATTCCGCGGGCCAATCCTACATTAAAATGTGTATGAAATAAAATCCTCAATATGACTCGCTCAAGAGACGAGATGCAGCAGAGAAGATAAGGACTATACACAACAAACGTCACAACAAACCCACAGCGGTAAACGAGAGCCTGGTTGATTTGAGTGAGTGCATCTTCGATCGTGAGTGATTCCTGATCTCTACCGCGTGAAGGAGGAACAGTATGTGCTGTGGCTACAGACAGTGTGTAACTGGTAAGTGGTTCCATTCCTGGGTTGCAGTAACTGAGAACGTGGATCCGCTCAACTTAATGTGTCTAAACGCTCCCTGACCATCTCTCTAACACAGGCCCTGGTGGATCCAGCCAATGGGTGCTGAAAGTGATGGGTCTCCTTACCGCCTCTCGCCGGCTTCTCTCTGGTTGGCCGCCCGGCCTTCCGGAGTCCCTGATTGGCTGGTTGGAGGCGGCGGTGTCCCCCCCCCCGGGGAGAAAGCCGCTGAGGCCCATCCTGGCGTGCGCCTCGCTCTTCTCTGGGACGAATCCGCTGAGCGGGAAGTCAGAGATGACGGCGGTGCCACCCGCCTCGTCTGGGGACAGATTATTACTGTTTACTCCTTTAGGAGGAACCTTCATCCAAGTCTAGTCGCTATGGAAACCAGTCCAGTGAGTATGAATGAAAGTCAGTTAATGACTATTTTCCATCCTGTGCGTCCGTGCTCGTCTGAACACGGGCCTGTGAGCCAAGGCTGCTCAATTATGGAAAAAATTATAATCACGATTATTTTGGTCAATATTGAATTCACGATTATTCAAACGCTTATTTTTTAGTTTGAAAACGTGATGCATTTATACTGCATTTCTCTCCAAAAAAAACACTTTGTAACTGAGAACTTAGAAATTTCCCCCTAAAAAAATACAAAATGTACTTCAAAAAAAAAGTTCAAATAGAAAATGATGTACAAATATGTAAACAGCTCTTCTGCAATTTCGAAAAACATAACATAATGAATAAAAAAAAAAAAACTACTTTTAAAAAAGATTCCTAAAAAAAAATCTCCATTATATTAGAAGGTCCGTCTGAGGGCGGGCTCCCCCCCTTATATTATATTATATTATTATTATCACGCTAAAAATTGGATTAATTGCACAGCCTTTCTGTGAGCAGAGCCCTAACCCTGTTCCTATGCCGTAGCAGACGTGTACCTCTGAGCCACTGGGACAGGGACCGGCCCTCCTCAGCCAGCTCCATCACGTCTCTCAGGGCCTGGCTGCCCACAGACAGCCGGCTGGTTCCAGACAACGATGGGGATGGACACCGGGGTGTCGGGGAGGGGAGAGGAGGAAGAGGCGTCATCTGGGGGTCTGCTTCGACGGGGGACTGGATGGAGGGTTCCGGAGGTACCTTGGCGATGGAGGCCACGGTTGTCTAGGAGAGGAGGGGGATTAAACGAAGCTTGGATCAAAAGGATTCTTAGGTATTGCCAAAGAAAGCATTTGAAGCTCCAACACCAATGTGCTTCATTTCACAGCGTTTCATGTCGGAACACAAGCTCAACAAACCGTTGCATACCAATGTTGGAGGGAAAGATAGACTTGGTGCACGACTATAAGTATAAAAAAAATCCGGAAACGAAGTCAAACAGTGCATCCCATGTAAACACAAAATGCATACAAATTATTGATCATCAGTGCTATGGAAATCTCCTGAAAAGAGCGACACTAATGCCCTGAGCATCTACAGGGTATCCGCCCCGGTCAGGTCAAACTCACCCCGGGGGGCTCCCTGGGCAGCAGGAGGTCCCGGAGCTCCAGGGTGTAGAACCGGGAGGGGTCGCGGGGGTCTGCGTCCTGCAGTGCGCTCCCGCTCCACAGGGGGCGAGCGGGAGCGGAAGGCAGCCTGCTGGGGGAACGGGGCGGCGTGGGCAGGGCGGGGGCGCGCTGCCGCAGCAGGAGAACACCGACCCGCTCCTGCACCCTGGTCCGAGCGGCCAGGGCGTCCTGGACGAGCAGGAGCGGCGGCGTCCTTGGGGGCCCGCCCTTCCTCCTCTTGCCTCCCTTCCTCCGGCCCTGACCTGCAGCCAACGGCAGGAACGCACGGCTTCAACGCCACCTCCCCTCTGACCCGGGGGTTAGGGCTGTGTGCGACCCATCGAATGTCGATCGCGATTTTGGTTTCTGAGGCAAACGTTCTCCAAACTAATATGAGCGAGTTTTACGTTTTTTTTTTTGCAAAAAATTAAACAGCTGGATACATTTTTGTACATTATTTGGGGATTTCTACATTTTCTATTTGGACATTTTGTGTCTTTTTTAAGGGGAGATTTCAAAGTTCTCAGTTACAAAGTGTTTTTTTTGGGGAGAAATTCGGAATAAATGCATGCAATGTTTTCAAACTCAAAAGTGATCGTTTGAATAATCGTGATTTCAATATTGACCAAAGTAATCGTGAGGATGACTGACGCACGCACGCACGTGCGTGCGTCAGTCATCCTCACGATTATTTTGGTCAATATTGAAATCACGATTATTCAAACGATCACTTGCACGCACGCACGCACGCACGCCCGCACGCACCTGCTTCTGGTCTCCACTGGAGACGAGGTGCCACGGCGGCCAACGCAGCGGCCGCCTCCTTCTCCAGCTCCTTCTCCCGCTCCAGCAGCGAGGAGGACAGAGCCAGGGCCACTTGGGTCTCCTCGTCCAGCGGCTGGGGCTTCTTCCTGGGCCTCTTCCTGGTGGGCAGGCTGGGCTCCGCTGGCTCTTTCCTTTTGGAGCCTCTGGATGCCCCACTGAGGAGGGACGGAGATACTTGGTACAGAGGTCGCTGGTTCAGAGGCAGAGCCGCAGCCTCTCCTTGGAGGTGTGGTGGCAGAAATACTTGTCGGATATGAAGTATTTTACACATTTTATAGTTAAGTATTCACGTACTCCGTTGCAAAAACAGCCGCGCACTGGTCAAACCCCCACAAGCCCCCAACCCGTACGTGCCAAAGCAGCGGTGACCAATGACGACGCACGGATGGTGCACGCATTTACATTTTACATCCAGGACATTTTGCTGACCCTTTTATCCAAAGCGACTTACAACAGTTAATGCACACATTCACACACCGACGGCGGAGTCGGCAACGCAAAGCGACAGCCAGCTCGTCGGGAGCAGGTAGGGTGAAGCGCCTTGCTCGGGGACACCGCGACGCTCAGCCAGGAGGGGCCGGCGATCAAACTAGCAACCTTACCAGCCGGTTACCGGCCAAACCCGCTCTACCCCCGGAGCCAAGCCGACCCCCAATGCATGTGTGACACTCAGAGCGTCCGGGACGCCCGGTCGTCATAATGACCCACGCCGGCTCACCGCAGGGGGCCGCTGCCGCCGCCGCCGCCGCCGCCGCCGTCGCCGCCCTGCACCTCGGCCGCCTGCCTCTGGAGGCACTGCAGCAGCACGGCCGGGGCCACGCCCATGTCTGCGGAGCAGCGCTTCAGGTGGGCCGCGCGGCTCTTCGGGGCCTTGAACCTCTGCCCGCAGATGGGGCAGTCGGCCACGCGTGGGGGGGGAGGGGGATGGGCGGGCCCTCGCTCCGTCTCGTCCAAACACCTGGCCGGTTGTGGGTGGACAGGAGCACACAGAGAACAAATGTGTTTAAAGGACAATAATAATAATAATTTGGCACTTGCAGAGTTGTAACGCTTTGTTTAACTTCATTCTTTATCGATTTAAAATGTTGTGATTTCGATATTTTTTCATATTCATTTATTTAATACATTAATACATATACATATTTATACATTATTTGTGAAAGGCACAAAGGAACGGATGGGGTTCAACCACATGGGGTGTATGTCCGGCTAAGGATTCCCAGGGTCTTAGGGCTTCAGAATTCATTTCTTCACTATAGCATATTATATATGCATACTTCAATAGACAAACTTTCCAAATGTAACTTTAATCCTGTTGTGAATCCTGTCATTTAACATTTTACAGTGAGAATAGAAAGAGAGAGAAAGAGCGAGAGAGAGCGAGAGAGAAAGTGAGAGAGAGAAAGCGAGAGAGAGTGAGAGAGAGAAAGAGCGAGAGTGAGAGAAAGCGTGAGCGCTTGGATAAGGTTTCTCAGGAATTCATGCTGGCACCACCACAGCGGACCTGCTTGTCACTCTACTTTGTTGTATTCTACTTCTGACCAAGGACTGTTTAACTGAATGCAATAGCAGCAACCATCACCCGCAGTAATACACGCTGAACATATGAAAGTGCTGACGGCGTACCTGTTGAGGTGCTGCCTGCGTCCCTCGGGGGTCATGTGGGACAGGTTCCGCTGGCACAGCTGACAGAAGAACAGGCCTCGGTCCTCCAGGGAGTCAATGCACTGCTGGTCCGGGTCCTGAGGCAAACAGAGGTCCAGTGGGGCCTGCCGCTCAGGGTCCTGGGGTGCCTGGGGGTCCTGGCCCGGCTGTAAACGGAGGGCCAGAGCGGCATCGCTGGACCCAGTCTCCCGCGGAGGCTCGTCTAGCAAAAACAAAGAGGAAGAGTTGGAAGATGTGATGAAGAAGATCCAATGGAGGGGAGGGGAGGGACTGGGGCTACGAGTGTTTGGCAGTTCCATGAGGTAAACAATGGAGGATTACTGGGGCTGAAGGGTGACTGAATACCTATTCAACACGCTAGATAGGGATGGAGGATAGGGATGTTATGATGCTCATATGATGGGTTGTGTACCCTAAGCAGATATCCTAATCCAGTAGGAATGTGGAAACAGGGAAAGAGAGATGGTAACTAGGGCTGCATCGGAAAATATTACAAGTGCCAAGATCCTAAAACATATAAAATGAAGGCAAAACAAATATACTCAGACATGCATCACTTTTAGCCGTGAAGTTCATTGTTTGGGATTATACGTTTGGTGGTTTTGTGGCTTCTGACCTTTTTCTTTTGGTTGCTTGGGGACCGCGTAGCTCCTGTCATCGTGTACCAGCATGTGTGGGCTGGCTCTCTTAAACTGCTGCATTCGCAACAGTACTTTGTCTTTGGCACGTTGGCCTCCCTCAACGACGTGCAGTGCTTCACCCGAATCCGTGGGCCCAGGTGGCCCACCATCTCCCGCATCACACAGGGCATATCCATTGACTAGGCTTTGCTCGGGTCGACGTGTTGGAGCCCAATCGCCTCCAGGACCGGGCTTGTATTCCGAAACAACGTCCTTCTTCTTGCGCGTCCTCTTACTCGGATCAGCAGTGACGTTCCTGGTCTGGCTGGAAGACTGGGGCTCTGCTTTCCTTGACAACACGGGATCACCTGCTTTCTTACGAACTCGTTTTAACAATTTAGAACAGATGTCTGCGAAATCCTGATCGGAGTCATCCATGAGACGCGGATTTCCCGAGGAGAAGCCTTCCCGTGTCTTTACGTTTGAGTTGTAGCTGCTATCTGCTCATGCTAACACACTACAGGAGACGGGGAGATCTTACTTTACTGAACATGATTTCATGATTTAGCATCGGCCCTCGCAGGGAGGTCAACTAAACGAAGCGGCGTCTGATAACGCTGATTCATATCAACGCATTCAGTGTAAGACAGTGCACAGCGATGGTTTGTTTTCAAACTACTCGGTTCGACCGCTTCGTTTCGCGTTTCCTGTCACGTGACCGCTCTTTTACATCATGTGATCTAAATGAAACGATGTACGATGCTGAAGATCTCTTCTACTCTGAGAGATGCGGGATGAGGTCCCCCGACGATGTGCTACGATATAAAGTTATAACAACGTTCAACCAAGCCCCAACCACAGCGAGATATACCAGCATCCAATGCGGAAGTAACAAACATTGCAGTAGCACCGGGTGGCCACTACGAGGTGGTACCAAAAGGGAGCACATCTTCGTTGACTCACATGTTAAACAGGCCGTTTTCACAGTCTTATTAAACCTATTTACAGCCTGGTCCAAAAAAACATTCTAGTCAGTATGTTTAGTTCATATCTCCATGACAACGCTGAGGGGGGTGAATTTTTTTTTAGGAGGCTAGTTTTTATTTTATTGGATGTTAAAATGTATGAATAATTAGGGGCGCGGCCTCTTGAGTGACAGCTAGCCGCTGACTCGCACTCTCTGTACGTCACCTAGATGGGCGGGAGACCAATGCCCTTTTTTGGTTAAAGGAAATGAGGCGGAGTCAAGCTATGACGAGTAAAACTATGACGAGTCAAACTAAGAGACGCGCATAAACCAAGAGAATTGGATGCAGTTGGAATAACTGAGGTCTGCCCGGACGCTACATCTATTTTATATACTATCTATGCGTTCAACACGCTGTAAACATTTATAGTATGATCGTTTTGACCACAGATAACACTTTCATGACAACGTGGAATGAACCGCGGTGAAGTTAGTTTCAGGTTAGATATTATTCTACGGATATTCAGTCCGGTTCCAGCCGCGACTTTACTGAGGTTTGCCCAGTGTTGGCAGCAGGAGAACGGTTAGCCACCTCCTTGAGCCTGGCGCTGAATCTCTGGGAACTGATTTAGGCAAGGACGGATTAACATGACCACGGGCCCTGGACACAAACCAGCCATGGACCCCTACCAACACGCAAATACACGCACTAGCACACCGAATTTGATCGAATATAACTCATGCAATCCACAATCACACACATTATAATGCAGCGCGCAGCCAGGAGAGAGATATGGAGCCAGTATCCTGCCATAATTCAAACCTGAAAAAAAAAGTGGAAAGGTTCGTAAAAACACCTTGTAAAAAAGGTTTTGCAACACTGAAAAAAGAGATTATAGCCTGGAAAAAAAATTAAAACATCTGCAAACATGATTTTGTGTTCTATTTTATCTTCTTCATCATTTTCAAATCTGGCACTGTTCTAACAGTGTATTTCATTGTTTCCCGGTTTTGAAACCTTGTAAATGGGATTGTGCAAACAGGTGTTCATACATTGAGAAATAAGTTTTAAAATGTTGAATATTTATTTTAAAAAACTTGTAAAGGTGTAAATTTACACCATTGCAATGTATTTTTTCAGAACTGACTTTTCAGCACTGACTTTTCAGAGATTTGACCACACAGGCGCAAGCTTTGAGTCACGTGATTATTGGCAGTGTTTTGTCGCGCATTCGTTTTGAAACTCCCTGACAGTCGAAGGTCTGAAATCGTTGATCGGCAAAAAGGAAAAAAAAAAAACGTTCCTGGGGGCGGGACCATTTGGCTCTAAACCTATTGGTTGCTCTCTGCTGACGTACATTCCAATCACGTGTGCCGTTGACCGGGCTGTGCGTGATTGACAGTGCTCTGCCGATGACAAGAATAACAAGCGACCTGCGCAGTTGATTTTGTTTTCCATTTTCTGGAACCATGGCTGGGTACGGAAACCGTAAAGGGACACCGGGGAAAATAAATAAAAAAATAACGTTTCTCGTGAGCACGAGAAAGTAACTGGTGAGCACGAGAAAGTGGCTTATAGGTCGGACTATGGTTGGAATGAAGCGGCCACCCATTCTTGACAGGCTGGGAACTTGATTCTTGCACACAACCGGACTCGTTCATTACTTCACTAAACTGACACGCACGCTATCGCTTAGGGTGACCAGATGTCCCGCTTTGTGCGGGACAGTCCCGCATTTCCATGACTTTGAACGCGTCCCGCAAATTGAGACGTTGTCCCGCATTGTTATTGACAGTCTGACTCGATTTTTTTTTTTTTGGAAATGCGTGATTTATCTTCTAGCATTTAATAAATAGCTGCGTGCGGAGACAGCAGGGCTGTCATCAGGTGCAGGGGCTGGTTGTTTGATCATGTCAGTCAATCAAACTGGGACGCGGGCGCCGGTTAAGGGCACGCCCACCACCAAGAAGCAATGCAAGGGCGATCCTAGTCAATCGCCTAGGGCGGCAAATGCGTTGAAGGCGCCCTCTGGTGGCGGCCTTTATTAATTATGAAATATAACTAAATAAGCGAAATAAAACACGTTTATCAAATATGTTTCTAAATAGAACGGACAAGGGGGGAACGGGGGATTATCTGTTATTGCGGACTGAAACCCCCACTGAAGGTCCCAGGTCGCCTCCTCTTCCCCCCACTTTGTCCCGCATTGTCCCGCTCAAACGTAGTCTTTGTCCCACTTCTGGTGAATTGGGATCTGGTCACCCTACTATCGCTCGCTCGTCGACCCCACACACACACACGCACACACACACACTGCCAGTGATATACGCACGATACTTCCCCGTGCTCATGAGATACTTTCTCGTGGTAGGAGGTCTGGCCCTTAGATTCTTTTTTTATTGCACACAGTTCATTTAAAGTTCAGTGTGCAACTTTTCAACCGGCTTTTATCTTCAAATGACATGTACACATCTGTAGTCCATGCTGATCGATAGTAAATTCAATGTTATCAATACATATACATACTCTACATTTGTATTTACAATTGATATATTAAACAAATAAAATATGTTGAAGCGGACGGACGCCTCTTTGTTTAAGATAATCATACATTGGGCCTCCCTCCCACTCACGCCACCCAGCCGATCGCGCTGCGCTAGTTGGTGTCCAACAGTCGCAGTAACAGTTACACTGTTACTGAAGTTTTAAATTCTGATAGTCATGGGGAGGGAGTCATTCTGAAGCCTTCAGAATTTACCAATATGGTTACAACCTAGTGAAACCACAGTAATAGAGGGAGACCATCCGGCTTAGAGACAAAGACAAAAAAGTATCCCATTTTATTTTAGAAATGAATGGATAACAGAAGAAATATGTGAATGACAGCGGGCGTGTAATGCGTTGCATGAGTGGTAGATATGGAGGGAAAGAACTGTGTGATGGTTAAGTAAAGCAACAGAAACCGATCCCAACCCAAATCCACGGGAACCAATCCCAACCCAGGGCAAACCAACGCCAAACAAACGGTCTCCATGAGGGAGACGTGCAATGAGCGTCGGGGAAAGAAGGGGACATGAGCGCCGCTGCACTGGGGGTCTGGGGCTGGTTGGAGAGCGGTTGCTGGGGCGTCTGAGGGGTGTTAGGCTGCGGGAGGGTGATGGGAGTTCGGCATGACCCGGCCCTGCATGGCGGCCATCCTCCACCTCATCATCCCCGCCCGGTGTAGCCGGTGCTTCCGAAACTTGTGCTTGATGTTGAGGCAGAAGGGGACGGGACACTTGTTCTCCTGGCAGTGCTTGGCGTGGAAGCAGCACAGGGCGATCAGCTGCTTGCACAAGGGGCAGCCGGTGTTGTTCTTGCGCTTGCAGCTCTTGTTGTGCTTCATCACCCTCTTCATCTTCTGGCAGGACGGCAGGGAGCAGTTGGCGTTGCGACACTGGCAGGCGTGGACCAGCGACTGGATGCAGCGCTGGATGTTCAGACGCCGGAGATCCTGGGGGCTCTTGGAGGCCACATCATCACTATTGGCCATTTTATGCTCCTCCATGATGTGGCAATGAACACGCAGGTCAATGTTCTGTCGGCAGAGAGGGAGAGAGGCCGAAAGAAACCATGAGTTAGTGTGGGGAAAAAGGGGTGATTTTCTATTTTGCAATCTATGAGCCAGGGATGCCAAGTGGTGCTCAATGCAGAACAAAAGGGGCGGAGCTTGACCCTCCACCTCTCTGGACCTAGTCCAGCTGATTGGGTTGTAGGTTATAGCCAATCAACCTAGTTATGGTGAGAGTAATGGTATGCAGGTTATGGTTAGGGTTTAGGTGATAGAGTATCAGTGAATCCACTGTTTCTGATGGAATCGAACACTATGGTTGACCACCATGGTCTCAATATCGAGAATGCAAAGAACGGACTTGTGGTCTTGGGGAGAACGTACTTGCTCTTCATACTTGGAAGAAGGAACTTGCAAGATCACGCAGAACGATGTTGACCGTTTGAGAAGGTGTTCTTGCTGGTATTGCGCACAGCACAGAGTCATAGTTGTAGTCATTACTCCTAGACACAACTATGCTTCTGTCTTTCTTCAACAGTTTGTTTTTTTGCTCCCATAACCCATAACATAAGACAGAGACAAACAAAAACACATACACTGGTTTAATAGTAGATGCCGTTTATGTGTTATTCTATGCAACCTGCACAGCCAAACTGTTTGAGGATCTATTTCCTGGGAATAGAAATGTCAAGCGTGAAAATTATGTGCAATCAGGGGCTGAGATGTAAACATTACCAATCCGGAATATGAATAATTAATACAGTTGCAAGCAACGATAACCGGGTCCTTCTATTTGGCGAGCATGGTGGCCATGGCCTAATGAATTCATCATAGTAAACATTGTTTGATTTAGATAGGTATGATACAATTGCATTTGTATGCCTTATAACTGGTTTACCGGAAGTAAACATATCAAAGTATTCATCAACAATGTTTCTAAAGTATACAGTGTCAAAATACACGTCAAAACGGACTTTTGAGAAATGATGTGTGTACCCCTTTAAGGCCCGGCCTGCGTTGGAGAGTGGCCTCGGTTGGCATAGGCAAACTTCCAACCAATGCATCCAATTATTATATTTTGTATATTTTGAAATATTAAAAAACAGATACACAAACGCACGGGTTTAATAGTAGATGCCGTTTATCTGTGATGTTCTGCCACCTGCTGGTAAAGTGGTGCATTAAGCTTAAGAGCAATTACTGTAGCTGACACTGTGACGTCATGGAATGAGATATCGAAAGCAAAGTTACAGGTTTCCGGTACCTTCTGAAGCTATGCTAGGTTGATAGAATAATGTTCGATAATTAACATAGTATATGTTATGAAACATCGTTGCCAGACTTAAGATCAGACAAGTCTATAGATCATGTGGCCCGCCGCATTTTGACCTCAGCTGTTTCTGAAAACATTATTGAAGTTTTTCCGAAAATATCTGAGCGCTGACGCAGAAACTAAGCAAAAGAAAACCTGCTGCTCATATGACGCTAACACACACACACACACACACACACACACACACACGCACGCACGCACGCGCGCGCGCCTGTTATACTATTATACGTGTCGTCTTACCCTCTTTCGGCAGCGATCCTCCAAATCAACGGTGGGTCGAGATCAGCTTCACACAGATTAAACTCCACACATCCACATACAGTTTCGTTTTAGGATGGGCTGGACCTGAGCCGGGAGGTGGAGCTGGACTAGTTCGTCCCTCTCCACCGAACAGCCTCCCACAGATGATGCGCCCAATGGTCGCCAATTATTCGAAATAAGTGTAAGATGCTGTTGGGTAGAGGAGAATTTTTCTAAATGTTAAATATGAGCGCTTCTCTTTCAGATGCACTTACTTTCTCTCTGACTCTCTTAACCTACTCACTTTTTTTTTATATAATCTGTTTTTAGAGATTCTTCTGTAAAACCTTTTGTGTAAGTGACTTGATTTTCTCACTGAGTCTGTGCTCTGTCTCTGCATCAAACAAGGCTCTCTGGGACATGTGGTAGGAGGTCTGGCCCTTAGATTCTTTTTTTATTGCACACAGTTCATTTAAAGTTCAGTGTGCAACTTTTCAACCGGCTTTTATCTTCAAATGACCTGTACACATCTGTAGTCCATGCTGATCGATAGTAAATTCAATGTTATCAATACATATACATACTATACATTTGTATATACAATTGATATATTCAACAAATAAAATATGTTGAAGCGGAAGGACGCCTCTTTGTTTAAAATAATCATACATTGGGCCTCCCTCCCACTCACGCCACCCAGCCGATCACGCTGCGCTAGTTGGTGTCCAACAGTCGCAGTAACAGTTACACTGTTACTGAAGTTTTAAATTCTGATAGTCATGGGGAGGGAGTCATTCTGAAGCCTTCAGACTTTACCAATATGGTTACAACCTAGTGAAACCACAGTAATAGAGGGAGACCATCCGGCTTAGAGACAAAGACAAAAAAGTATCCGATTTTGTTTTAGAAATGAATGGATAACAGAAGAAATATGTGAATGACAGCGGGCGCGTAATGCGTTGCATGAGTGGTAGATATGGAGGGAAAGAACTGTGTGATGGTTAAGTAAAGCAACAGAAACCGATCCCAACCCAAATCCACGGGAACCAATCCCAACCCAGGGCAAACCAACGCTAAACAAAGAGGGCCACCATCATGCCCTGGGCCTGGGACATCCGGGACGGGGACATGGCCATCTAAACGGCAGCACAGGAGGGCTGAGGTTAAGGACCCAGCAGGAGATTGTGATCTCCTTCTGCACCAGTCGTGCCAAAGCTGACGAGTCATGTGCCCGCAGTGACGATTTACATCCTACTGAGTACCCCCCAGCATCACGGACAGCTCACGAAAAATGTCTGCTCACTGAATTCGGCTGCATAAAGAATAAGAGCACACGCAAATACACACATACATATAGACGACTTTTAGACCAAACGTCTGTTTTCATGGCAATGTTTATCAACGGCCAAGAGCATGCCGTGTAGACCTTTCAGTGCGTGACTTTCCGTCCTGGATAAGAGGAAGGGGAGTGTATACTTTTTTTTTTCGTACTGATGCGTCAGTCAGCCACAGGACTGTGTGGGAAGGTAAATCTCAGATTCCTTCAGAGTCCCCCCTAGATCAATCCATGTACCCCACTTTGACAACCACTGCTGTATACCAAGAGCCGGTTTGGCTCCATTATAGACTATGGCCTTTTTTACATTATACTAAACTGGCCTAGCTCAACTCCGTTTGACTGGTCGTCCGTTTGCCCAGAGCGGCTGGGATATGGATCTCCATTCCAAAAGGGTTAGCAGCAGACTTTTTATATTACGTTTTATATTTATCTAAACATGTTTAGTTTCCTCATGTTGTTCTTGTTTGCATAAGGGATGCAAGAAAACCTCCAAAAACTGTGGTCCAGACCTAATGCTCTGAAGGCACTTTTATGGTGATCAAAAAATGTTCACGTAGTTTTCACCATCTGACATATCGAAAGTCAAATTTAATATGTTCTTTAAACAGTGGGGCTTTTTCTGTCACCTGCCCTTTACGATTTACTGCTAGCAGGACACACTTCTAAACTGAGATTTTAATGTTTCAGACATTTGGAAATATAGGGTTTAATCGCATTTAAGTGAGGCTCCTTAATAGGCAGGGTACTTTTTTATTTGCCTTTTGTGTAGAAATATTGACCACAGATGGCTCTATAGAGATTACCGTTGCCCAATGGCTCCTCGGCTGGGATGAACTGTTGACACACTGTGACACGTACCAGTCATCCATCTTTAGTGATCGGGAGGGTCGTTTGGAAAGTGAATATCTGCTAAATATCCAATTTCTCTTTAACAAAAACAAAAACAAAAAAAATGTAAAAAACGCATGAACTGCTATTGAAATGTGTGAAACTCTAAATACAAAAAACAACAGCCTTATGCTGATTTAAATTTCACTTTCAGTTTTCTTGCTGGGTGTTCCTGGTTCATTGAACGCGCAGGGAAGTCCTCCCACCCGGACCTGCCAGTAAGCCAACTAACCTTTTTCAGTTTCAACCACGAAGAAACCCTGGGAGACTATCATAAAAATTAGGGCACCTGCTTATCTTAGACTACTTGACCAACATTGGTTGAAAATAAGAAGCATGTTTTTTGTTATGATAAGCACATGCCCTCATTTTTTATGATAGTCTCCCGAGGTGAGCAAAGAGCCCGGTGACTAATTTGTCAACTAGCAGACTATTGGGCTCAGCCCTACTTGTAATAACCAGCACTTTGAGTGAATACACTCGAGTACCTCCCATTCGATTGAGCCTGCCGTCTGCTGTGCGTCTGTATGATAAACCAGCCTTGACAACCGGTGTCGGTGTGGCTACTGACCGCTGGCACGGAGCTCATGGTGATCTGCTGTGGGTGGTTCATCAGGGACGCGGCCCGCTGTGCCATGGGGGCCTGGGACATCGGGACGTTGGGAAGAGCCATAGTGTTGAACTGGTTGATCCCTGCAAAGAACAGTCAACCAGTCAATCAGTCTCATGAGAGCACATTATTCTTTGGCAGCAGTCACACACAAACAAACCAGATTGTACGGTCACAACGTGTGTTTACACAATAGGACAAGTGGCGCACCTTGGGGGACCTGCATGCGGTTCAGGATCTGATTTGGCACGTTGGGAAGAGGCACGGGACCGTCTGGAGGTAATGAAGGACAGCAGGAGGCATAATCAGAGGACCACAAGGACATTGTTTAACAGTCGTTGCTGCAAAGACCTTTCAGCCAGTCAAACTAAGCTGCGCGATGCGCTACAGTTGGATTTGTATGAACAGATATGAGTCGTAGAGTTAAACATTGAGCTCAAATCCCACACAAACAATAGATCTTTATCACTGTCACTTATCACTGTCACTCACAGAAAATGCTTCATTTTAGTTCTGGGGAGAGCCATTCCCTTAATGACTAACTTCTCCAGCTAACCTGCAAAATCAAAAGCACCCTCCCTGGTGGAGGTAGGGAAGGTCTACTTACTCTGTGGCCTGGGGCCCATGGCACTGGGCAGGGGGAGGCCAGGCGGCTGGCCCCCCTGTGCAGTCAGGGGGGCCTGATTAATGATCTGCTTCTGCAGCCGCGAGCGTCTCTTCTCCTCCAGTTCCTTCTGGATTTTATAGATCTTCTCAGCCAGGAAGTTGTAATACTCGTCCTACGGTGAGAGGAGGGAAATAAACCAGAATATATCAAATCAACTTTAGGAGTGTCTTTTGCTTTTCTTATCACTGCTTCACTGCAGAAGAGTCCGATGCCTTCCCAGAAGTGAAGCGGCCAAGGTTTGTCCTTGTGGCAGCCTGTTTCCAGAGACTCACCCTGCTGTTCGCCGACTCATACATGTCCCCTTCCACCTTCTTGGCGTAGGCCACCAGGTTCTCCATTCGCCTGTCCTTCAGGGCTACCGGGTCCGGAGTGGGGAATATGGCTTGTACTCTGTAGCCCGGGGAACACGAGAGAAGAGAGAGAGAGAGAGAGATAAGACAAAAGAGAGAGACAAGACAAGAGAGAGACAAAACGAGAGAGAGAGAGACAGAGACAGAGGTGGAGACGGAGAGGGAGAGATAGATGGAGATGAGATTCAGCAGTGTTACTTACAACAATACAAATGCACATATCCCAGGCCAACAACTTCCTCAGCAAATGACAAAGCCTGCAGTTGATCCAACTTCCCCACAAGAACTCTCTTACCGACAAGCATTCTTTGAACGCAATAAGAGATGATTTACAACCAGATATTGATAGCTGTTCCACTGTTCATGGGTGGTGCATGCAGTAGCCATGCATTGAAAGCATATCGAACATCTACTGCAGGTGTGTGTACGTACAGCTTGTGGACCAGGTGATTGCGGAGGTCCTGCGTCACGTGTTCATGCCACGTTTTCCTGGTACTGGTGGCGGAGAGGGGAGCTGCCGTGGGTAGGTTTCCCTTAGAGGCCACAGAAGAGCCGTCCGAGAGAAGCTGACTGGAGAGCCAAAGGCGGGTCGGTGGGAGAATCATAGGGAAAAACAGTGCATGTCAGTGCAGATCACTTCTAAAGCCTGTAATCCGTTAGATTCTTTAAGGGCTTGTCTGGCCCACATTATACAACACCCTGCAACCCTACAGCCAGAAACAAGTCCACAAGTCCAAGGGAAGAAACCTTGAAGAGGGAGCCCTCCTTCTTGGGATAGTTAGGAGTGCACTAAGGGTCAGATGTCTTTAAACTAATTTGATCATCCACTGTTGCATACGAAGAAGCTCTATAAATATATCCATCCCAGCAAAGTATTATGCAGAATGAATGAGGTTTCGGAAATTACAAAGACCCAATGATACAGGACTGACTTGTTAGTGTTGAACGTGTTGGGGAGGGAGGGGTCAGCATGGAGGTTGCTCGGGTTGGACGTGGGCCCGCCAATCCCTGTGCCTCCGGGGGCCATCTGGTTTCCTTTAATGACAGAGACATAGCATCGCATCATTTGAGATCCTTTGGATAAGGAGAAGAATCCTAGTTATTGTCATTGCACATGTACTACACAACAAAATGAGATCTCTGCATTTGACCCATCGGCAGCCTCTATTACTGCTGATGCCTTGGTCGAGTGCCCAAGCTGGAGTATAACCCAACATGTACATCTCAATGGTCTTTATGGTGCAGCCTCTTTGACTGCTGGTGCCTTGGTTGTGTGCCTTGGTTGATACACAGGTGTATAAACCCAACATGCATGTCTCTATGGTCTTTATGGTGTGCAAGGAAACTGGAGCATCCGGAGAAAACCCACGTGGGCACCCTCCCTGGTGGAGGTAGGGAAGGTCTACTTACTCTGTGGCCTGGGGCCCATGGCACTGGGCAGGGGGAGGCCAGGCGGCTGGCCCCCCTGTGCAGTCAGGGGGGCCTGATTAATGATCTGCTTCTGCAGCCGCGAGCGTCTCTTCTCCTCCAGTTCCTTCTGGATTTTATAGATCTTCTCAGCCAGGAAGTGGTAATACTCGTCCTACGGTGAGAGGAGGGAAATAAACCAGAATATATCAAATCAACTTTAGGAGTGTCTTTTGCTTTTCTTATCACTGCTTCACTGCAGATTCTACAAGAGTCCGATGCCTTCCCAGAAGTGAAGCGGCCAAGGTTTGTCCTTGTGGCAGCCTGTTTCCAGAGACTCACCATGCTGTTCGCCGACTCATACATGTCCCCTTCCACCTTCTTGGCGTAGGCCACCAGGTTCTCCATTCGCCTGTCCTTCAGGGCTGCCGGGTCCGGAGTGGGGAATATGGCTTGTACTCTGCAGCCCGGGGAACACGAGAGAAGAGAGAGAGAGAGAGAGATAAGACAAAAGAGAGAGACAAGACAAGAGAGAGACAAAACGAGAGAGAGAGAGACAGAGACAGAGGTGGAGACGGAGAGGGAGAGATAGAGGGAGATGAGATTCAGCAGTGTTACTTACAACAATACAAATGCACATATCCCAGGCCAACAACTTCCTCAGCAAATGACAAAGCCTGCAGTTGATCCAACTTCCCCACAAGAACTCTCTTACCGACAAGCATTCTTTGAACGCAATAAGAGATGATTTACAACCAGATATTGATAGCTGTTCCACTGTTCATGGGTGGTGCATGCAGTAGCCATGCATTGAAAGCATATCGAACATCTACTGCAGGTGTGTGTACGTACAGCTTGTGGACCAGGTGATTGCGGAGGTCCTGCGTCACGTGTTCATGCCACGTTTTCCTGGTACTGGTGGCGGAGAGGGGAGCTGCCGTGGGTAGGTTTCCCTTAGAGGCCACAGAAGAGCCGTCCGAGAGAAGCTGACTGGAGAGCCAAAGGCGGGTCGGTGGGAGAATCATAGGGAAAAACAGTGCATGTCAGTGCAGTTCACTTCTAAAGCCCGTAATCCGTTAGATTCTTTAAGGGCTTGTCTGGCCCACATTATACAACACCCTGCAACCCTACAGCCAGAAACAAGTCCACAAGTCCAAGGGAAGAAACCTTGAAGAGGGAGCCCTCCTTCTTGGGATAGTTAGGAGTGCACTAAGGGTCAGATGTCTTTAAACTAATTTGATCATCCACTGTTGCATACGAAGAAGCTCTATAAATATATCCATCCCAGCAAAGTATTATGCAGAATGAATGAGGTTTCGGAAATTACAAAGACCCAATGATACAGGACTGACTTGTTAGTGTTGAACGTGTTGGGGAGGGAGGGGTCAGCGTGGAGGTTGCTCGGGTTGGACGTGGGCCCGCCAATCCCTGTGCCTCCGGGGGCCATCTGGTTTCCTTTAATGACAGAGACATAGCATCGCATCATTTGAGATCCTTTGGATAAGGAGAAGAATCCTAGTTATTGTCATTGCACATGTACTACACAACAAAATGAGATCTCTGCATTTGACCCATCGGCAGCCTATATTACTGCTGATGCCTTGGTCGAGTGCCCAAGCTGGAGTATAACCCAACATGTACATCTCAATGGTCTTTATGGTGCAGCCTCTTTGACTGCTGGTGCCTTGGTTGTGTGCCTTGGTTGATACACAGGTGTATAAACCCAACATGCATGTCTCTATGGTCTTTATGGTGTGCAAGGAAACTGGAGCATCCGGAGAAAACCCACGTGGGCACCCTCCCTGGTGGAGGTAGGGAAGGTCTACTTACTCTGTGGCCTGGGGCCCATGGCACTGGGCAGGGGGAGGCCAGGCGGCTGGCCCCCCTGTGCAGTCAGGGGGGCCTGATTAATGATCTGCTTCTGCAGCCGCGAGCGTCTCTTCTCCTCCAGTTCCTTCTGGATTTTATAGATCTTCTCAGCCAGGAAGTGGTAATACTCGTCCTACGGTGAGAGGAGGGAAATAAACCAGAATATATCAAATCAACTTTAGGAGTGTCTTTTGCTTTTCTTATCACTGCTTCACTGCAGATTCTACAAGAGTCCGATGCCTTCCCAGAAGTGAAGCGGCCAAGGTTTGTCCTTGTGGCAGCCTGTTTCCAGAGACTCACCCTGCTGTTCGCCGACTCATACATGTCCCCTTCCACCTTCTTGGCGTAGGCCACCAGGTTCTCCATTCGCCTGTCCTTCAGGGCTACCGGGTCCGGAGTGGGGAATATGGCTTGTACTCTGTAGCCCGGGGAACACGAGAGAAGAGAGAGAGAGAGAGAGATAAGACAAAAGAGAGAGACAAGACAAGAGAGAGACAAAACGAGAGAGAGAGAGACAGAGACAGAGGTGGAGACGGAGAGGGAGAGATAGAGGGAGATGAGATTCAGCAGTGTTACTTACAACAATACAAATGCACATATCCCAGGCCAACAACTTCCTCAGCAAATGACAAAGCCTGCGGTTGATCCAACTTCACCACAAGAACTCTCTTACCGACAAGCATTCTTTGAACGCAATAAGAGATGATTTACAACCAGATATTGATAGCTGTTCCACTGTTCATGGGTGGTGCATGCAGTAGCCATGCATTGAAAGCATATCGAACATCTACTGCAGGTGTGTGTACGTACAGATTGTGGACCAGGTGATTGCGGAGGTCCTGCGTCACGTGTTCATGCCACGTTTTCCTGGTACTGGTGGCGGAGAGGGGAGCTGCCGTGGGTAGGTTTCCCTTAGAGGCCACAGAAGAGCCGTCCGAGAGAAGCTGACTGGAGAGCCAAAGGCGGGTCGGTGGGAGAATCATAGGGAAAAACAGTGCATGTAAGTGCATTTCACTTCTAAAGCCCGTAATACGTTAGATTCTCAAAAGGCTTGTCTGGCCCACATTATACAACACCCTGCAACCCTACAGCCAGAAACAAGTCCACAAGTCCAAGGGAAGAAACCTTGAAGAGGGAGCCCTCCTTCTTGGGATAGTTAGGAGTGCACTAAGGGTCAGATGTCTTTAAACTAATTTGATCATCCACTGTTGCATACGAAGAAGCTCTATAAATATATCCATCCCAGCAAAGTATTATGCAGAATGAATGAGGTTTCGGAAATTACAAAGACCCAATGATACAGGACTGACTTGTTAGTGTTGAACGTGTTGGGGAGGGAGGGGTCAGCGTGGAGGTTGCTCGGGTTGGACGTGGGCCCGCCAATCCCTGTGCCTCCGGGGGCCATCTGGTTTCCTTTAATGACAGAGACATAGCATCGCATCATTTGAGATCCTTTGGATAAGGAGAAGAATCCTAGTTATTGTCATTGCACATGTACTACACAACAAAATGAGATCTCTGCATTTGACCCATCGGCAGCCTATATTACTGCTGATGACTTGGTCGAGTGCCCAAGCTGGAGTATAACCCAACATGTACATCTCAATGGTCTTTATGGTGCAGCCTCTTTGACTGCTGGTGCCTTGGTTGTGTGCCTTGGTTGATACACAGGTGTATAAACCCAACATGCATGTCTCTATGGTCTTTATGGTGTGCAAGGAAACTGGAGCATCCGGAGAAAACCCACGTGGACACGGGGAGAACATACACACAGACACACACACACACACACCAACACACACACAAGGTCCCCCCGGCCTGGGTTCAGACCCAGGGCCTTCAGGCTGTGAGGCAGCACTGTGCCCCGGGCCATGACATCAATGTTTAACATTGTGAGATGTTAAATGGGTTTCCCTTTCACACCCTAAATATATAACGCAATAAACCAGGCGAAACAGGGAATAATAGTAGTTTGAGATCATTTAAGGGACTGTGGTATTATGAGTATTATGGGAATTGTTGGTGAGGTGGTAAACAAACTTTACCAATTGCATTGATGGGTCTCAACTGCTGCGGCAGTGTTTGCTGGGTTTGTGCGTTGGTCGCTCCTGACGTCTGCCCGGCCCCTTGAGCCTGGGTTTGCCCTGGTGTCTGGCTGCTGTAGGGCAGCCCCAAGGCCGCATAGGCCCTCTGCATGGAGCTGGGGTCTATGGGGGTTGAGGTGTTGATGGAAGGGGTGCTGGTCTGGCCAGCACCCACTGACGACATGGGATTGGGAAGACCTGTGTTGGGAGAGCTCAGCATGGCTGTGGAGGGAAAAGGAGTGGTTCAATACATTACTTTTGCATTGGAATCCAAATTGGGTAATTTGTATTGGCTGGAGAGAACAAGTATATTTTGCATCGAATCCAACTTGATCAAAGCATCTGGATTGCATTCTTCAAGTATTGATCATGTCTAATACATAGACGCTTAGAGACAAGCTACACACCCCTAGTATAATACCGTTGGTTTGAGACGCCAGAGCCTTAATCCAGTGCTTTGAACGGCAGAGAACTGAATAAATGCATAAATCCCTTTGGGGGACGTACCATTTACATATTTCCCTGGGTTCAGTTCTTGGAGAGAGCAATGGAGGAAACAGAGCGAAGAAATCTCAGAGTGGTTATTTGTTTTGGGGAAAGCACAAGCTGTGGCGTTGTTCTCACCCCCGTGCGAACAAACTAACGACCATAGAGGCTGGAGCACAGTGCCGAGTGCTGAAGGACACGTCGCAGAACATCAAGAGGAAGACAAACAAGGCCACAGGGCAAAAGTGAAGAGCAAGGCGGGTTGCACCCAACTCATTTTACAGAATAAACTGCAAATTGGTTTTGAGGGGGCAGCAGTCGAGAGAAAACAAAGACGTTTATACGTTGGGCCAGAGCCAATTAATCCACGATATAAGCGAACTTGAGACAAAAATAAAGACCATGAACAAGCATTTCAGTTCAGTACAGAGGAGGGCAGACGGCCAAAGATATGGTTCATGTGGAGCGTTTTTAAATTGGTACTAAAGTTGGGAGGACAGAAAGTTTGTGTTAAACATATGAATAATATAACATGACTTGTACGACTTCATCAGTATTTTTCTTCCATTATAAAGACAGACTTGTTTGATTTATTTGCTGTTGCAGACATGGGCCCAGGAGGCGGTGTACTCACGCTGCTGGGTGCGTTTGTCACTGGCGTTCTTCAGCGGCAGACACACAGGACAGTCGTGCCGTGTGCAGTTCTTCCAGTGAGAGATGATCTGTCTGGACGACGCACAGTGAGCCACTAGAGAGCGAGGCAGAGACAGAGAGACAGAGAGACAGAGTGACAGAGAGAGAGAGAGAGAGAGAGAGAGAGAGAGAAAGAGGAGTCAGAGAGCCAGTGAGCAAGCAAAAGGGAGGCAAAAGTTCAGATCTGCAGGTTGCCAGCATTCATCAAGGTCTCACTCACTTTTTCCTCACATTTTTTGATGTATGCCTGGAGTGACCGGCACTTGTTTATGCACAGAACACACCATCCAAACTCTTGCATGCTCCTCAGTAATACTCTAGGCAAAACAATAAGAACTAGATCTGCAGCAAAAGAATCAACTTGAGGCCACGGTCGGATGAACGTTTCCCACACGAGAAAAGGAATGTCCATGGTGTGAGATACAATCGCTTGTTCTGCTTTGGAGCTGTGGCTTGCTCAACAGTCTAGTAGCTAATCTGATGAACGATAGCAGCCTGGACATATGAGAGCCAGGGCCTGGAGCACATTGCCTCGCTGCCCAGCGAGCTGCTGCTGCATCAGCAGAAGGACAACGATTATGATGGCTTCAAGCTTTGTGGACAATGCGCAAATACATACAATTACACTGTTTACGCTTTCACAAAATGGAAACACTTTTGGCAGCTCCTCAAATTAAACTGACCTACGGGCCCTTTGCCTGTTTGGCTTCACTGAGCAATCACCTCATATTTAGACGACTCGTCCAAACTTAACAATAGCATCAATGAAGAAAAGCTCCCTCAGGTGAATTGTTAACCGACTACCAATGTCCTTGGTAAAAGCCGTAAAGGCATCAACAATTCAACCATGAGCTGTGTCTCTTTGGTAATTTGGGTAAAATTTTGATGATGAGGGCCAGGTTTACAGGAAATGAGCTGGCCCATTTGTTAGCATGAACACGGCCACATGAATTTAAACCTCGGTCTCCAATAGTTTGGCTCGCAACCATGTGGAGGGTGCCAGCGCAAAGCAGCAGATGACGCCAAATGTAAATGAGACTAGCTTCAGGGGAGTTGTTTAGCGCAATACTGGTAGTGACCAAGAAGGGTTAGGCGATGTAAAATCTCAACATTGCTAGCTTAAAACCTTGTGTGTGCAGGTTGGGACAATTAAATGGATGGAAATAGAATGGAATGAATACAATTATAAAAATGGGATTTTAAAGAGTTTGGACATCCCCAATGTCTGGACTGTCTTGAAAATTTCACACATTATTAGCTCCATGGATTGAGCCAGAATAAGGGCTGTCTCCAACTTAAGAATTGCGTTAGTTGACTAAAAGCATTCCATCCCGACTATTATTCAACTAGTCATCATCTAGTTTTCATGATCATGCTCTGATTCAGAGTTTTCTCAGAGAGGAGGGGCTACTCCTAGACAGTTGTCAGTGTGATTGAATCAATGTATTGCTCACAGCTCTGCAATGAAATAAGATTTGCCAATTTTAAATAGTAAAATATTTTCAATGTATCGCTCGATAACAAAATATATAAACAACTCTCGTTTTCAGATATTTTTGTGTGGAAATGTTATGCATGTATTCCAAAAATAATGTCTTCATCTACGACATCATCGAGTAGCCAAGTATCAAGTTTTGAGTTTATGATTTTTAATAGAAAAAGCGTCCTGTTTGTTCTAGCCTACACTCAAAACATGCATGTTCAGAGAAAGCAGTCCCCTATGTAGATATAAAGTATTCTTATGTATATATTAAACCATACTTCTCTCAAGTATGTTCCGCTAGGTGTTTTTCACCCATTGCAACTATACAAAATGTTGGTCTTAAATGTTAACCATTTAGATTCTACATCTGCTTCAAGTTATTATTTGAGATCAAATAACTGACAAGGAACTATAAATCAAGGCCTTCTTGTTTTGAAGGCGCCTCACAAAAACCAAAGATTTGATAGTTTCCAATGAACAAATACAGAAGTTCTATTTTAATGTTTGTTATACAGTCCATGTGCGCATCACACACACTGCTGATTTTTACTGCTTTTTAGGTTGACTGCCAGAGGGATACACAGAGATATCAATTTTGTAATCATTGGAGAATTCTCGAAAGTTGACTCATCAGGTTTAATTGCATTTCAGTTGTTGTTCAGTTGTACCCTGCTGTTCAGGGCTGGGTACTTTGTAAATGGCCTATCCTGTAGAAATATTCACAGAACGAAGACTTTAGAAAAGTGCTGCTGCCTGACTCCATGGCTGTTATAAAAAACTAGACACACTAGGACTCACTACAGGGATTGTGTCTTTAGTTCCCCGCGTCAGATCGTGGTCATTTGCAGCCTGAATCAGTGTTAAATATGATAGCCAGTAGGGTGGGTGAGGCCGCAGGGTGGGTGAGGCAGTAGGGTGGGGGAGGCACCAGGGTGGGTGAGGCGGCACGGTGGGTGAGGCCGCAGGGTGGGTGAGGCTGCAGTGTGGCGAGACGCAGCAGGATGGGTGAGGCAGTAGGGTGGGTGAGGCAGTAGGGTGGGTGAGGCAGTAGGGCGGGTGAGGCCGCAGGGTGGGTGAGGCCGAAGGGTGGGTGAGGCAGTAGGGTGGGTGAGGCAGTAGGGTGGGTGAGGCAGAAGGGCGGGTGAGGCTGCAGGGTGGGTGAGGCCGAAGGGTGGGTGAGGGTGCAGTGTGGGTGAACGTTCGGAACAACTGTGTGATGTGGAGACACTCACCCTGGCAGGACTTGCCGGCCTGGCAGTGGGTCATGTGGTTCAGCACGTTCTTCATGGTGCGACAGTGCGGGAGGGCACAGGCCCTCACCTCCCCGTTGGCCTGCTCTCGACGCTGGCACTTGTGTGCGTGGAGCAGCAGGACCAGCTGCTGCTGGATCAGCTTGCGCTTCTCCGGGTCAGCTGTGGGGACGGCCGCGGGCGCCGGCACGCCACTTGTACCGCCTCCCAGGGCCAACATGGCCGCCTGCTGCTGGGGTTGTTGCTGGAGCTGCGGAAGGAGAGGGGGACAGAAGGAACATGATGAGCCCGATACATTTATGTACCTCGGTGTCCAGATCACTGATGATCTGACGTGGTCTACCCACCTGGACACCATGGTAAAGAAAGCCAGACAGAGACTTTTCCATCTCAGGAGGCTGAAGAAATTCAGAGCATCAAAACCAGACCTGCAGAGCTTCTACACCTGCACCATTGAGAGCATGCTGACTGGGAACATCACCGCTTGGTATGGGAACACCACCATGCAGGACCATAAGGCTCTGCAGAGAGTTGTGCATTCAGCTTAGCGTATCATAGTGGGGGAAATCCCTAATCTAGGAGACATTTATATCAAGCGGTGCAAGGGCAGGACCACCAGAATACTGAAAGACCCCAGCCGGAATTACACTTCAAGTTAAGCAAAAGAAACCAATCCCAACCCAAATCAACAGGAAGCAATCCCAACCCAGGGCAAACCAATGCCAAACAAACTGGCTCCATCAGGGAGAGGCTGATCCACAATCAAGGGAATTTACCAGCTGTTCTGCAGGGGGGGGGGCCGTCTCGGCCTGCTGCAATGGCTGGTACTTGGCTTTTCTCTGCTTGATGAACGCTAAGGATGTTGAGGACTTGCAACTTGCCCTAGGCATGACCCTGCCCTGCATGATTGCCATCCTCCTTCTCCTCATCATCGTGGCCCGCTGCTGCTTCAACTTGGGATCCCTGTTGGCCATCTCATGCTCCTCCATGATGTAGCAATGAACACGCAGGTCAACGTCCTGACGGCAGAGAGGGAGAGAGGCCGAAAGAAACCATGAGTTAGTGTGGGGAAAAAGGAGGAGCAAAAGGGGCGGAGCTTGACCCTCCACCTCTCTGGACCTAGTCCAGCTGATTGGGTTTTAGGTCAAAGCCAATCAACCTAGTTACAGTGAGGGTTATGGTAAGGTTTACAGGTTATGGTTAGGTTTAGGTGATAGAGTATCAGTGAATCCACTGTTTCTGATGGAATTCGAACACCATGGTTGACCACCATGGTCTCAATACCGAGAATGCAAAGAACGGATTTGTGGTCTTGGGGAGAACGTACTTGCTCTTCATACTTGGAAGAAGGAACTTGCAAGATCACGCAGAACGATGTTGACTGTTTGAGAAGGTGTTCTTGCTGGTATTGCACACAGCACAGAGTCATAGCTGTAGTCATTACTCCTAGACACAACTATGCTTCTGTCTTTCTTCAACAGTTTGTTTTTTTGCTCCCATAACCCATAACATAAGACAGAGACAAACAAAAACACACACACATACACTGGTTTAATAGTAGATGCCGTTTATGTGTTATTCTATGCAACCTGCACAGCCAAACAGTTTGAGGATCTATTTCCTGGGAATAGAAATGTCAAGCGTGAAAATGATGTGCAATCAGGGGCTGAGATGTAAACATTACCAATCCGGAATATGAATAATTAATATAGTTGCAAGCAACGATAACCGGGTCCTTCTATTTGGCGAGCATGGTGGCAATGGCCTAATGAATTAATCATAGTAAACATTGTTTGATTTAGATAGGTATGATACAATTGCATAAGTATGCCTTATAACTGGTTTACCGGAAGTAAACATATCAAAGTATTCATCAACAATGTTTCTAAAGTATACAGTGTCAAAATACACATCAAAACGGACTTTTGATAAATGATGTGTGTACCCCTTTAAGGTCCGGCCTGCGTTGGAGAGTGGCCTCGGTTGGCATAGGCAAACTTCCAACCAATGCATCCAATTATTATATTTTGAATATTTTGAAATATTAAAAAACAGATACACAAACGCACGGGTTTAATAGTAGATGCCGTTTATCTGTGATGTTCTGCCACCTGCTGGTAAAGTGGTGCATTAAGCTTAAGAGCAATTACTGTAGCTGACACTGTGACGTCATGGAATGAGATATCGAAAGCAAAGTTACAGGTTTCCGGTACCTTCTGAAGCTATGCTAGGTTGATAGAATGTTCGATAATTAACATAGTATATGTTATGAAACATCGTTGCCAGACTTAAGATCAGACAAGTCTAAAATAGCTGACGCAGAAACTAAGCAAAAGAAAAACCTGCTGCTCATACGACGCTACCACACACACACACACACACACACGCGCGCGCGCCTGTTATACTATTATACGTGTCGTCTTACCCTCTTTCGGCAGCGATCCTCCAAATCAACGGTGGGTCGAGATCAGCTTCACACAGATTAAACTCCACACATCCGCATACAGTTTCGTTTTAGGATGGGCTGGACCTGAGCCGGAGGTGGAGCTGGCCTAGTTCGTCCCTCTCCACCGAACAGCCTCCCACAGATGATGCGCCCAATGGTCGCCAATTATTCGAAATAAGGGTAAGATGCTGTTGGGTAGAGGAGAATTTTTCTAAATGTTAAATATGAGCGCTTCTCTTTCAGATGCACTTACTTTCTCTCTGACTCTCTTTACCTACTCACTTTTTTTTTTTATATGATCTGCTTTTAGAGATTCTTCTGTAAAACCTTTTGCGTAAGTGACTTGATTTTCTCACTGAGTCTGTGCTCTGTCTCTGCATCAAACAAGGCTCTCTGGGACATGAGGTAGGAGGTCTGGCCCTTAGCTTCTTTTTTTTATTGCACACAGTTTATTTAAAGTTCAGTGTGCAACTTTTCAACTGGCTTTTATCTTCAAATGACCTGTACATATCTGTAGTCCATGCTGACCGATAGTAAATTCAAAGATGAGGACAAAGATGATAAATTCAAAGATGATTGATAACTAGTAAGTTATCAATACATATACATACTGTACATTTGTATTTACAATTGATATATTAAACAAATAAAATATGTTGAAGCGGACGGACGCCTCTTTGTTTAAGATAATCATACATTGGGCCTCCCTTCCACTCACGCCACCCAGCCGATCGCGCTGCGCTAGTTGGTGTCCAACAGTCGCAGTAACAGTTAGTTCACTGTTACTGAAGTTTTAAATTCTGATAGTCATGGGGAGGGAGTCATTCTGAAGCCTTCAGACTTCACCAATATGGTTACAACCTAGTGAAACCACAGTAATAGAGGGAGACCATCCGGCTTAGAGACAAAGACAAAAAAGTATCCGATTTTATTTTAGAAATGAATGGATAACAGAAGAAATATGTGAATGACAGCGGGCGTGTAATGCGTTGCATGAGTGGTAGATATGGATCGAAAGAACTGTGTGATGGTTAAGTAAAGCAACAGAAACCGATCCCAACCCAAATCCACGGGAACCAATCCCAACCCAGGGCAAACCAACGCCAAACAAACGGTCTCCATGAGGGAGACGTGCAATGAGCGTCGGGGAAAGAAGGGGACATGAGCGCCGCTGCACTGGGGGTCTGGGGCTGGTTGGAGAGCGGTTGCTGGGGCGTCTGAGGGGTGTTAGGCTGCGGGAGGGTGATGGGAGTTCGGCACAAGTTGCTGCAGCTGCTGCTGCCGCAACTTGTGCTTGATGTTGAGGCAGAAGGGGACGGGACACTTGTTCTCCTGGCAGTGCTTGGCGTGGTAGCAGCACAGGGCGATCAGCTGCTTGCACACGGGGCAGCCGGCGTTGGTCTTCTTCTTGCAGACCTTGGTGTGCTGCACCACCCTCTTCATCTTCTGGCAGGACGGCAGGGAGCAGTTGGCGTTGCGACACTGGCAGGCGTGGACCAGCGACTGGATGCAGCGCTGGATACTCAGACGCTGGAGATCCTGGGGGCTCTTGGTGGCCACATCATCACTATTAGCCATCTTAAGCTCCTCCATGATGTAGCAATGAACACACAGAAAGAAACCATAAGTTAGTGTTGGGAAAAGGGGGTGACTTTCTATTTGTATATTGTAAATATTGCATATTTTGCCATGTTAACAGTTTGAGACCATGTTCTTCCTGGTATTGCCCACAGCACAGATATATATATATATATAAATACATCAGATTGTATTTTAGCAATTAATGAAATATGTGAATGACAGTGGGCTTGTAATGCTTTGCATGAGTGGTAGATATGGAGGTAAGGACCTTTGTGTGGGTTAAGTAAAGCAAAAGAAACCAATCCCAACCCCAATCGACAGGAAGCAATCCAAACCCAGAGCAAACAAAAGCCAAACAAACGGTCTCCATCAGGGAGAGCCAGAATCAGGTGAAGCTACCAGCTGTTCTGCTGGGGGAGGAGCCGTCGGGGCCTGCTGCAACCGCCTGGCTGCTCTCTGCTTGACGAAAGCTGCCATGAGATGGGGGTTTGACCTCAGGATGTTGAGGACTTGCAACTTGCCTTAGGCATGACCCTGCCCTGCATGATTGCCATCCTCCTTCTCCTCATCATCGTGGCCCGCTGCTGCTTCAACTTGGGATCCCTGTTGGCCATCTCAAACTCCTCCATGATGTAGCAATGAACATGCAGGTCAACGCCCTGACGGCCGAGAGGGAGAGAGGCCAAAAGAAACCATGAGTTAGTGTGGGGAAAAAGGGGTGACTTTCTATTTTGCAATCTATGAGCCAGGGATGCCAAGTGGTGCTCAATGCAGAACAAAAGGGGCGGAGCTTGACCCTCCACCTCTCTGGACCTAGTCCAGCTGATTGGGTTGAGGTTATGTGTGTGTGTTATATAACACACACACACACACACACATACTTGTTTCTGTGACATGACGGGACACATGACCAACCACCTACATATGGGGACGTGCCTTTCTGAAGGTCGTAGAGACAAGTTAAAAACAGTTTCCTTTTTAAAAAAAAATCCTTATTATAGCCATTTGTTTATATTTTACCTAAGTCCTTTTTTTCAATTAAATGAAATTTACCTACATATGGGGACATTGTCAGATTTATATGACTTTTTGGGACTAGCATACACACACACAATTTTTCTCATCCAAACTAACAAATCAGGACAAAAATTAAATCTGGGTACTATGGGTACAACTTAATCAAACCATGTCGCAAACAAGTTAATCCCAATGAATGTTTTATTCAAGGTTTCATTTCACTTTGTGTTATGCATATAGCGGCTTTCAAGTTAATTATGTTTTCACTTGTATACATATACATAGACATGTATAAAAAGTCACAGTTGTCTGTAAATTAACAAAACTAATTTAGAACATGTTGCGTTGAGCAAAAGCAGAAGGGCAAGAACAGCCCTGCTCTGCTCGGACCTATTGGCTCATTTTTCTTTTCAGGGCAACAATACGGTTGTTGACGTAATACTTTATGCCAGACCAATTCCGATGTTTCAGTGCGACGGGTTCACTCAACAGACAAGACATGCAATGCCTCTTTCCAGGAACTTTACATCCCCTTATGTAGTCCATTAAATGTCTTTCAATTGCTTGGACTTCAGCAGTCTCCCACTTCCTCCTCAAGTTTACATTTGCACCTGGTAAGGAACATACAACAAAGAATGTTTTCACTCGAATTGTATATGCCAATAGACGCCTCAATTGATCGTTATCATTCAAAGCCATAATATACAATTGACCTCTTTAAATTTCTGAATCAACTGTCACTGTTACTCTGAATGTATTTCATTACTTGGTTTTGTGTGGCTCATGGTGGTTTGTAGGGTGGAATCAGGACTTTCTTCAAGTCTTTTCTGGGACCCTGTGAATAGATAAGGAAGTAGATTTCCTTAAGTTTCAAGCTTTAACTGAAGATGTGCATTAGTGAATGTTAAACATACAATTGTTTAAGTTTGCATTTATATTCATGTTAGAAACACATACAATAACAATACAGAATACATTACAAATAAAATATAAATAAATAAAATATCACTGAAGAGTAGAATTTGTGTTGGTACATCTAAACTCTGTAGCAGTGAGGAGGACTCCTATGTAGCAACTTAATCTGCTACTTTAAGTCAGTCACTATCATGATGACCCCCCCCCCCCCTCCCCTTCATGATTACGCCCAAAATATATTATCTCGATAGATCAAATAACACTGTGTAAGACCGGGCCTCTCAACAGTTACAAGGCAGAATACCAGCCCTTGGGGTTTACACCTGACTTGCTCCCCAACTCACGTTTCCGCGCTACACCTTGAGTCCTCTCACTGTGGATCGCACGCAGGTCAGCAGACTCCATCTCATCACTGGAACAATCTAACACATTAAATAGGATCATCAGATGGCGGTGCACAATGTAACTGAAAACCTTAAGTTAGACATTAACCCTCTCAAATAGACAAATACCAATTACATTGCTCAAAAACGTTTTGATTACCAATCAGGTTTTCGTCCTTGGAATGCGGCATTGAAGAGGATCCTTGATTCATTTTGTTCTGGGTCTGATGTAGGCCAGAAAACCCCTCCTCATCACTGGAAACACCACTGGACATGTCTAGCTCATCTAATTTGACAAAGCACAGGCCGCTTTGTTAAGTGACACTTATACAAAGTTTTAGGCTTGATATGACTTGACGTATAGTATCATTTTTAAGTAAGGTAAACTAGTAATGAAAATCAGGCATATTTCCCACAAAAATTACCTTGTGGGTTTATGATTATGTCATCTAGTCCTTTCCCTTGCAGCTCTGGTAGTCTTCCCTTTTCCATGGCAATGAGGATTTTACTGACTTTGGCCAATTCAAGAGTGCTCTCTGGGAGACGGTAGAATTCACGATGAATTCGAATGTCGTGCCCAAGAAAGCCGGCAAGTTGATCCAATTCATTTTCTTTCATATTGAGCATGGTAGATAAGGTTGCAACTTGCTTGCGTAGTTTGGTAGAAGAGAGGGTACCTGGGTTTTCTGCACCACAGGCCCTTGCATACTCACGAAAACAGTCTGCACCTCGATAATGTGTGAGAGCAGCTGGACGAGCAAACAGGTACTCATTTTCCATGGGTACTCCACATTTTTCCCTTTCCTCAATGAGGAGGTCTATGGCAGAAACCATATGAGGGGCTAACAGAACAGGGACCTTTCTCGCTCTTTTCCCACATATTTCCACCCTTTGAAAGTAATCACAAAGCTTCTTCTCATAAGCACTGAGTCCCAAAGCAATGTCTTTATGCATCTGTGTGTGATCCCTAGAAACATATGATTTCATCATCATTTTTGAAACCTCACCCTCCCTTCTCCTGTTAAACAGAATGACCTGGGTCAATGTCACTTTCGAGAGAATGGCAAAGTTCCTGGAATTTGGCTCAACCTGCAGGGCACTCGTTGCATTTTTCTGTTTGGAGGCAAGGAAGGAGTGTAGCTTCTTGACGTCTTCTGTGAAAGGCAGGACTTGAGGCTTGTTCCATTTAGCTTGAGCAAGAGTATTCAGTGCCCCAGCTGAAATGCACTCATTCCATTTTTTGTCGTAAATTGTTGAGAAGTTGCGAGCAGACTCTGCATCCTCTGCATTACCTACCATGAGTGCATTGCATTCTAAGATGTTTGCAATCTTCTTTAAACTATGTCCAAGTTTTACTGCCAGAGACCCAATTCCGAATAAGTTGCTTTCCTCATTGTATCCAGCCACAGATCTCACTGCATTTATTACATATCGGAAGTTGCAAGGCATGATGAAGTCTCGTAAGGTCTTCAAGGGTGTCACAGATCTCGCAGTGATGAGTAGTCTGGCTAATTCTCTCATCTTTTGACGTATGTTTTCTTTTCTTCCAGAAGTCGTTTTGCTTTTGTTGTACATCTGCTGTCCAAGAAGTAATATGTATCTTTCCCCTCTGACTACGGATGCAACCTCATCATTATTCATCTCACAGGCAATGTTCCATACAGCTTTACTTACATCCTCCGGTGGTGGTAGGGACAAGTAAGGGAGTGACTGAACCCTCTTTTTCCCAGTTTGTTGTTCTTGAGCTTTAGGTAGCAAAGGACAGTATCTCATGTGTCTCCACAATGTCTCTCTTGCATACATGCCTTGACAATGAATGCAGTGCTTGTAGTCTTCAGCTGTTTTTGCTTTGGTGGGCCGCCGTCGTGCCACCATCTCTCCTGTACCAGTGCTTGACACTTTTGCATTGTGTAAAAAGTTTCCTCTACTTGTCAGAATGCGTAAAAGCACTCTTCTTTCATGCGATTTCTTGTCAAAGCTAAATGCTTTTGCCACATCAGGCTCCCTGGAATGGACATGCTCAAGGTGTCTTGCTAGTTTAGATTTAGGCTTCTTACAGTAAAGACAGAATTGCTTTTTGTTGTATCTTCCATATTTTGCACTTGTTGATGACCTGTTTGGAATTGGTGTGACAGAAGGTAAGCTTTCCTCTGGTGGGCTACAACCATCCATGGGTTCTGAAGAAGCACAGCTCAAGCTTACTGATGTATTAGCCTTTGGATTGTGTGATGCAATTCTTGCTACTTTATGGCCCATAGCATTAATGTTGTTGAACTCTTTGCTGTGAGAGCTATCTGAAGAGTCACCATCTGTATCTGGGATGTAGTCTTTGTCACTATAGTCACTATTGTCACTATATTCATCCGAGATATCCAGGTCACCTGACACCTAAGGAAGAAAACAGTAGTATATTAGCAGATGCAATAGTAGTAGCAGTAGTAACACTAGCAGAGGTGTGTCCAACGTGAATAACTAGGACTCAGAGGTAGCGGTAGTAAATAAGAAGTAGTATAGTAGCAGCAGCAGTGGTGTTAGCAGTGGTGTAGTCTACGTGATATGCAGGTATACGCCGTATAACCACTAAGAAAGCTCCAGCATTTCCGTATGCCCACTTAGAAATGCGCAATGACAATCAATCAATCTATCAATTTCGATAGAGACAGAATTTCTCTTTATTTCATGAATGATAGTATGACACTTGTCACAGAACTGTCATACTTTCATTCACAAATTCAACCTGTTGCGCTGCCTCTGTCAAGAGTCGCACTTTTCAATGGAACGCAGCATCGTAGAGCGAGAGGCTTCGGTCCATCGCCCGTGCCCCGTCACCTAGCCACTACTGTGCGTTCACACCAAACGCGACGGGGCGACAAGATCCCATAGAAAGTAAACGTTGAGACGCGAATCGGGCGAATTTTTCACGAGAGAAAACCGGCGACAAGTTTGTCGCGCCACACTTTCGCCGTGCACAGGCGAGCGCGTTCACGAGGATTTGTGCCACGACAAATTCGCTCGAGTTGAAATACTTGAACTTCGACGCAAATTTTGCGTGATTACAGCCAATCAGCGTTCAACAGCGTGGCCACTGAGTGACATGTGTAACAGCCAATCAGCGTTCAACCGTCAAACTCAGTGCAGTGCAGTCCGGGGTGAACTGCAGCATGGAGAATGTGATTGCTGCCGTTTGCGACTCCCGGAGCTGATATACAGTAGTATAGGGTTTATATAGAAAACTTTTTTTTTTTATTGATGCTTTATAGTTTATTTGATGCTAGTGCCTAATGGTGATTTTAATTTGACTATTCATTGTCCTAGAAACTTATGATTAAGTGTTGAATAATCTGAATTACTTATGGTGGTTGTAGGCTACTGTATGCAACAGTGAGTGTGGCGGTGTTTTTAGGATCGGTGTCGAAGAGGCTAATAGGGAATCATCACAGTATACCCACTACAAAAACCTAGACTACACCACTGGGTGTTAGCAATGGTATAGTAGTGGCAGTAGTAGTATTAGTAGTAGCAGTAGTAGCAGTAGTGGTAGTAGCATAAGTAGTAGTGGCAGTATTAATATAGTATTAGTAAAAGTGGTAGTCAGACCAACTAGGACTCTCCTGCCATAGACATTTCATATCAAAACAATTTCAGGATTTAAACATACTGATAACAATCTCACACAATGCTTGGTTGTACCAAAATTGGGACATAGTAGTGAAGTAGTAGTAGTAGTAGTAGTGTTTTAGTAGTAGTAGTCCTAGCATTAGCAGTAGTAGTAGTCTGACCAATGTGAAAACCTAGGACTCTATGCCATATACATTTCATGTCAAAACAATTCCAGGACATACACCTACATATCTCACACGCTTAGACAATCCTTATAATCCATGTAATGTCGAAAACAGTTTAGGAAATAATGTTACATATCTCACACTCAAACATTCATTTAGCTGCAGTAGCAATTTCAATAGTATAGTCATTTTAGTGGTAAGTAGTAACAGTAATACTACATTAGAAGTAGCAGTAGGAGTATAGTTGTAGTATAGTTGTAGTAGGAGTAGTCAGACAAATGTGAATAACTAGGACTTAATGCTATTGACATTTAATGTCAAAACAAATTCAGGAAAAATGTACATATCCAACACTAGTTAGTGTCCCAACACTGACTATTGGGACATAGTAGTGTCATAGTCGTAGTAGTTACATACTAATACTATACGTAGTAGTAGTATAGTATTAGTATGTAATACACTTTTATACTTGAAGTCAGACCAACGTGAATAACTAGGACTCCATGCCATAGACATTTCATGGCAAAACTATTTCAGGACATAAACTTGCATTCTTCACACAATCCTTGAGGGAACAATATTTGGACATCAGAGTCAAATTTGGCAGCGGTAGCCGTAGTAGTAGGAACATTAAATGTAGTAGTAGAAGTAGTAGGAACAGTAGAAGTAGTAATAGTATAGTATTACCATACTAGTTGTATTAGTGGTTGTAGAAGTAGGAACAGTAGTAGTAGTAGTAGTAATAGTATAGTAGTAAAAGTACTACACTACTAGTTATTCGCAATAGTAGTAGTCAGAACCACGTGAATAACTAGGACTCTATGCCATAAACATTTAATGCCCAAATGATTTCAAAGCATAAACTTGCATATCTCACACTCACACAATCCTCGGTTGAACAATATTGGGACACGGAAGTGGAGTAGTAGCAATATTAGTGTAGGATAGTAGAAGTATTATAGTAGTAGTAATAGTAGCAATAGCAGTAGTCAGACCATTGTGAATAACAAGGACTCCATGCCATAGACATTTCATTGCAAAACAATTTCAGGACATAAACATACATATCTCACACACTTACACTATCCTCGGTTAAACAATGTTAGGACATCAGGGTAAAATTTTCATTCTGACAGAAGTCACACACTCTGGACAAAGTCAGTACATTTTTTACTTGTGACCATTTTTCACTAAGGAATGTTTATGTCAGTGTTTGAGGCAACCACAGTAGCCATATTTGGAGGTCCTTTCCAGCTCCCCATGGTAGTATCAAACGGCCACAATGTTGGACAGAATGTGTATAGGATCTAAGAATAACATGGGGGGAGTAGTGAAATAATGTGTGTACTCCTATATAGTCCTAGTTATTAGGAGATCATACCTGTGCATTTGCTGGAGGTTCACCGATCAGGGATCCATGGGTCTCGACAGACGTGCTGGATGCAGGTTGAGGCAAAGGGCTTGGCAGCTTTTCATAAGGAAAAAATCGGATTATTGAGTGCAATAGACACCAGCTTTACACAGTTGATCATTGTGGACCAAGTGATTGAATTGTATCATCTTTTCATCAACATTATTCAATAGCAGGTTGCTCCTCTTTATAAAATCTTGTATTCCTTCACAAAATCCAGATCACTTCCACCATGTGATCCCACACACACTGATGAAGCCTGTATGAAATCCCAGCCTCAAACACAAGCTAGAGGCATCAAATTGAAGATGGCATTCAAACCACAGAACCACCATTCTCAAATCAGTCCTTACCTGTACTTCCATGATGTGTGGTGTGCTAACAACTTCACAAGAAGATGTCAGATGCTCCTCTCCAACCTTGCGGTTGGCTGGAAGAAGAGGGGAGCTTGCAATCTATTTAGAAAAAGATGAATCCAATTAAGGGAGTACACACCAACTATTCAAACAGCAAATACTCAGTTCAATAATAAATACACTTTTATACTTGAAGTCAGACCAACGTGAATAACTAGGACTCCATGCCATAGACATTTCATGGCAAAACTATTTCAGGACAAAAACTTGCATACTTCACACAATCCTTGAGGGAACAATATTTGGACATCAGAGTCAAATTTGGCAGCGGTAGCCGTAGTAGTAGTAACATTAAATGTAGTTGTAGAAGTAGTAGGAACAGTAGAAGTAGTAATAGTATAGTATTACCATACTAGTTGTATTAGTGGTTGTAGAAGTAGGAACAGTAGTAGTAGTAATAGCATAGTAGTAAAAGTACTACACTAGTTATTCGCAATAGTAGTAGTCAGAACCACGTGAATAACTAGGACTCTATGCCATAAACATTTAATGCCCAAATGATTTCAAAGCATAAACTTGCATATCTCACACTCACACAATCCTCGGTTGAACAATATTGGGACACGGAAGTGGAGTAGTAGCAATATTAGTGTAGGATAGTAGAAGTATTATAGTAGTAGTAATAGTAGCAATAGTAGTAGTCAGACCATTGTGAATAACAAGGACTCCATGCCATAGACATTTCATTGCAAAACAATTTCAGGACATCAACATACATATCTCACACACTCACACTATCCTCGGTTAAACAATGTTAGGACATCAGGGTAAAATTTTCATTCTGACAGAAGTCACACACTCTGGACAAAGTCAGTACATTTTTTACTTGTGACCATTTTTCACTAAGGAATGTTTATGTCAGTGTTTGAGGCAACCACAGTAGCCATATTTGGAGGTCCTTTCCAGCTCCCCATGGTAGTATCAAACGGCCACAATGTTGGACAGAATGTGTATAGGATCTAAGAATAACATGGGGGGAGTAGTGAAATAATGTGTGTACTCCTATATAGTCCTAGTTATTAGGAGATCATACCTGTGCATTTGCTGGAGGTTCACCGATCAGGGATCCATGGGTCTCGACAGACGTGCTGGATGCAGGTTGAGGCAAAGGGCTTGGCAGCTTTTCATAAGGAAAAAATCGGATTATTGAGTGCAATAGACACCAGCTTTACACAGTTGATCATTGTGGACCAAGTGATTGAATTGTATCATCTTTTCATCAACATTATTCAATAGCAGGTTGCTCCTCTTTATAAAATCTTGTATTCCTTCACAAAATCCAGATCACTTCCACCATGTGATCCCACACACACTGATGAAGCCTGTATGAAATCCCAGCCTCAAACACAAGCTAGAGGCATCAAATTGAAGATGGCATTCAAACCACAGAACCACCATTCTCAAATCAGTCCTTACCTGTACTTCCATGATGTGTGGTGTGCTAACAACTTCACAAGAAGATGTCAGATGCTCCTCTCCAACCTTGCGGTTGGCTGGAAGAAGAGGGGAGCTTGCAATCTATTTAGAAAAAGATGAATCCAATTAAGGGAGTACACACCAACTATTCAAACAGCAAATACTCAGTTCAATAATAAATACACTTTTATACTTGAAGTCAGACCAACGTGAATAACTAGGACTCCATGCCATAGACATTTCATGGCAAAACTATTTCAGGACAAAAACTTGCATACTTCACACAATCCTTGAGGGAACAATATTTGGACATCAGAGTCAAATTTGGCAGCGGTAGCCGTAGTAGTAGTAACATTAAATGTAGTTGTAGAAGTAGTAGGAACAGTAGAAGTAGTAATAGTATAGTATTACCATACTAGTTGTATTAGTGGTTGTAGAAGTAGGAACAGTAGTAGTAGTAATAGCATAGTAGTAAAAGTACTACACTAGTTATTCGCAATAGTAGTAGTCAGAACCACGTGAATAACTAGGACTCTATGCCATAAACATTTAATGCCCAAATGATTTCAAAGCATAAACTTGCATATCTCACACTCACACAATCCTCGGTTGAACAATATTGGGACACGGAAGTGGAGTAGTAGCAATATTAGTGTAGGATAGTAGAAGTATTATAGTAGTAGTAATAGTAGCAATAGTAGTAGTCAGACCATTGTGAATAACAAGGACTCCATGCCATAGACATTTCATTGCAAAACAATTTCAGGACATCAACATACATATCTCACACACTCACACTATCCTCGGTTAAACAATGTTAGGACATCAGGGTAAAATTTTCATTCTGACAGAAGTCACACACTCTGGACAAAGTCAGTACATTTTTTACTTGTGACCATTTTTCACTAAGGAATGTTTATGTCAGTGTTTGAGGCAACCACAGTAGCCATATTTGGAGGTCCTTTCCAGCTCCCCATGGTAGTATCAAACGGCCACAATGTTGGACAGAATGTGTATAGGATCTAAGAATAACATGGGGGGAGTAGTGAAATAATGTGTGTACTCCTATATAGTCCTAGTTATTAGGAGATCATACCTGTGCATTTGCTGGAGGTTCACCGATCAGGGATCCATGGGTCTCGACAGACGTGCTGGATGCAGGTTGAGGCAAAGGGCTTGGCAGCTTTTCATAAGGAAAAAATCGGATTATTGAGTGCAATAGACACCAGCTTTACACAGTTGATCATTGTGGACCAAGTGATTGAATTGTATCATCTTTTCATCAACATTATTCAATAGCAGGTTGCTCCTCTTTATAAAATCTTGTATTCCTTCACAAAATCCAGATCACTTCCACCATGTGATCCCACACACACTGATGAAGCCTGTATGAAATCCCAGCCTCAAACACAAGCTAGAGGCATCAAATTGAAGATGGCATTCAAACCACAGAACCACCATTCTCAAATCAGTCCTTACCTGTACTTCCATGATGTGTGGTGTGCTAACAACTTCACAAGAAGATGTCAGATGCTCCTCTCCAACCTTGCGGTTGGCTGGAAGAAGAGGGGAGCTTGCAATCTATTTAGAAAAAGATGAATCCAATTAAGGGAGTACACACCAACAATTCAAACAGCAAATACTCAGTTCAATAATAAATACACTTTTATACTTGAAGTCAGACCAACGTGAATAACTAGGACTCCATGCCATAGACATTTCATGGCAAAACTATTTCAGGACAAAAACTTGCATACTTCACACAATCCTTGAGGGAACAATATTTGGACATCAGAGTCAAATTTGGCAGCGGTAGCCGTAGTAGTAGTAACATTAAATGTAGTTGTAGAAGTAGTAGGAACAGTAGAAGTAGTAATAGTATAGTATTACCATACTAGTTGTATTAGTGGTTGTAGAAGTAGGAACAGTAGTAGTAGTAATAGCATAGTAGTAAAAGTACTACACTAGTTATTCGCAATAGTTGTAGTCAGAACCACGTGAATAACTAGGACTCTATGCCATAAACATTTAATGCCCAAATGATTTCAAAGCATAAACTTGCATATCTCACACTCACACAATCCTCGGTTGAACAATATTGGGACACGGAAGTGGAGTAGTAGCAATATTAGTGTAGGATAGTAGAAGTATTATAGTAGTAGTAATAGTAGCAATAGTAGTAGTCAGACCATTGTGAATAACAAGGACTCCATGCCATAGACATTTCATTGCAAAACAATTTCAGGACATAAACATACATATCTCACACACTCACACTATCCTCGGTTAAACAATGTTAGGACATCAGGGTAAAATTTTCATTCTGACAGAAGTCACACACTCTGGACAAAGTCAGTACATTTTTTACTTGTGACCATTTTTCACTAAGGAATGTTTATGTCAGTGTTTGAGGCAACCACAGTAGCCATATTTTGGGGTCCTTTCCAGCTCCCCATGGTAGTATCAAACGGCCACAATGTTGGACAGAATGTGTATAGGATCTAAGAATAACATGGGGGGAGTAGTGAAATAATGTGTGTACTCCTATATAGTCCTAGTTATTAGGAGATCATACCTGTGCATTTGCTGGAGGTTCACCGATCAGGGATCCATGGGTCTCGACAGACGTGCTGGATGCAGGTTGAGGCAAAGGGCTTGGCAGCTTTTCATAAGGAAAAAATCGGATTATTGAGTGCAATAGACACCAGCTTTACACAGTTGATCATTGTGGACCAAGTGATTGAATTGTATCATCTTTTCATCAACATTATTCAATAGCAGGTTGCTCCTCTTTATAAAATCTTGTATTCCTTCACAAAATCCAGATCACTTCCACCATGTGATCCCACACACACTGATGAAGCCTGTATGAAATCCCAGCCTCAAACACAAGCTAGAGGCATCAAATTGAAGATGGCATTCAAACCACAGAACCACCATTCTCAAATCAGTCCTTACCTGTACTTCCATGATGTGTGGTGTGCTAACAACTTCACAAGAAGATGTCAGATGCTCCTCTCCAACCTTGCGGTTGGCTGGAAGAAGAGGGGAGCTTGCAATCTATTTAGAAAAAGATGAATCCAATTAAGGGAGTACACACCAACTATTCAAACAGCAAATACTCAGTTCAATAATAAATACACTTTTATACTTGAAGTCAGACCAACGTGAATAACTAGGACTCCATGCCATAGACATTTCATGGCAAAACTATTTCAGGACAAAAACTTGCATACTTCACACAATCCTTGAGGGAACAATATTTGGACATCAGAGTCAAATTTGGCAGCGGTAGCCGTAGTAGTAGTAACATTAAATGTAGTTGTAGAAGTAGTAGGAACAGTAGAAGTAGTAATAGTATAGTATTACCATACTAGTTGTATTAGTGGTTGTAGAAGTAGGAACAGTAGTAGTAGTAATAGCATAGTAGTAAAAGTACTACACTAGTTATTCGCAATAGTAGTAGTCAGAACCACGTGAATAACTAGGACTCTATGCCATAAACATTTAATGCCCAAATGATTTCAAAGCATAAACTTGCATATCTCACACTCACACAATCCTCGGTTGAACAATATTGGGACACGGAAGTGGAGTAGTAGCAATATTAGTGTAGGATAGTAGAAGTATTATAGTAGTAGTAATAGTAGCAATAGTAGTAGTCAGACCATTGTGAATAACAAGGACTCCATGCCATAGACATTTCATTGCAAAACAATTTCAGGACATCAACATACATATCTCACACACTCACACTATCCTCGGTTAAACAATGTTAGGACATCAGGGTAAAATTTTCATTCTGACAGAAGTCACACACTCTGGACAAAGTCAGTACATTTTTTACTTGTGACCATTTTTCACTAAGGAATGTTTATGTCAGTGTTTGAGGCAACCACAGTAGCCATATTTGGAGGTCCTTTCCAGCTCCCCATGGTAGTATCAAACGGCCACAATGTTGGACAGAATGTGTATAGGATCTAAGAATAACATGGGGGGAGTAGTGAAATAATGTGTGTACTCCTATATAGTCCTAGTTATTAGGAGATCATACCTGTGCATTTGCTGGAGGTTCACCGATCAGGGATCCATGGGTCTCGACAGACGTGCTGGATGCAGGTTGAGGCAAAGGGCTTGGCAGCTTTTCATAAGGAAAAAATCGGATTATTGAGTGCAATAGACACCAGCTTTACACAGTTGATCATTGTGGACCAAGTGATTGAATTGTATCATCTTTTCATCAACATTATTCAATAGCAGGTTGCTCCTCTTTATAAAATCTTGTATTCCTTCACAAAATCCAGATCACTTCCACCATGTGATCCCACACACACTGATGAAGCCTGTATGAAATCCCAGCCTCAAACACAAGCTAGAGGCATCAAATTGAAGATGGCATTCAAACCACAGAACCACCATTCTCAAATCAGTCCTTACCTGTACTTCCATGATGTGTGGTGTGCTAACAACTTCACAAGAAGATGTCAGATGCTCCTCTCCAACCTTGCGGTTGGCTGGAAGAAGAGGGGAGCTTGCAATCTATTTAGAAAAAGATGAATCCAATTAAGGGAGTACACACCAACAATTCAAACAGCAAATACTCAGTTCAATAATAAATACACTTTTATACTTGAAGTCAGACCAACGTGAATAACTAGGACTCCATGCCATAGACATTTCATGGCAAAACTATTTCAGGACAAAAACTTGCATACTTCACACAATCCTTGAGGGAACAATATTTGGACATCAGAGTCAAATTTGGCAGCGGTAGCCGTAGTAGTAGTAACATTAAATGTAGTTGTAGAAGTAGTAGGAACAGTAGAAGTAGTAATAGTATAGTATTACCATACTAGTTGTATTAGTGGTTGTAGAAGTAGGAACAGTAGTAGTAGTAATAGCATAGTAGTAAAAGTACTACACTAGTTATTCGCAATAGTTGTAGTCAGAACCACGTGAATAACTAGGACTCTATGCCATAAACATTTAATGCCCAAATGATTTCAAAGCATAAACTTGCATATCTCACACTCACACAATCCTCGGTTGAACAATATTGGGACACGGAAGTGGAGTAGTAGCAATATTAGTGTAGGATAGTAGAAGTATTATAGTAGTAGTAATAGTAGCAATAGTAGTAGTCAGACCATTGTGAATAACAAGGACTCCATGCCATAGACATTTCATTGCAAAACAATTTCAGGACATAAACATACATATCTCACACACTCACACTATCCTCGGTTAAACAATGTTAGGACATCAGGGTAAAATTTTCATTCTGACAGAAGTCACACACTCTGGACAAAGTCAGTACATTTTTTACTTGTGACCATTTTTCACTAAGGAATGTTTATGTCAGTGTTTGAGGCAACCACAGTAGCCATATTTTGGGGTCCTTTCCAGCTCCCCATGGTAGTATCAAACGGCCACAATGTTGGACAGAATGTGTATAGGATCTAAGAATAACATGGGGGGAGTAGTGAAATAATGTGTGTACTCCTATATAGTCCTAGTTATTAGGAGATCATACCTGTGCATTTGCTGGAGGTTCACCGATCAGGGATCCATGGGTCTCGACAGACGTGCTGGATGCAGGTTGAGGCAAAGGGCTTGGCAGCTTTTCATGAGGAGAATGTGGTTAATTTATTGCAAAGTCCACCAGCATGCAAAAATTCAGTCACAGTTTTATACTGTGAAAGTGGCTGTATTTAGCTGTTTGATGACAGCCCATCAACCCACTCACTTTAACATTAACACTTCAATACACTTCAATACACTTCAAACACACGCTGATCCTTAAAGATTGATACAATTCAAGAAATAGTCATATTTGTGTATAAATACAATTACTGTATGTATATAATTAACATTTACTTACTAATGCACGCCATGGCCAGTTGCGATCCCCATAGTTAAATCTGATCTCTGACCCTGAGGCTATATTGTCAATAGCAAATAAACAGAGATGAGGTTTGCCTCCAACAAGGATTATTTTGTATCTGCCATTGGGCGATTTATGGTCATCATTGACCAGCCGTCCCAATGATCCGTCTTCCTTCGATGCATCAATGCTAACAGGGAGATTATATATAGAAAAATGTACAGTGAGACAAACACAAAATTCTAATGGAAGTCAATTCATCTTTCACGATCCATTCACAGTTCTAACTCCCAGGTAACATTTGAACATCAAAGTTATTGAAATTCTTGTGCTGTAATGGCTGAGTACAATACAGAGGATATCAGATCTAACCAAATCTATTACTTATATTTACTGAGAATTTTAGCTGATGGTGTCCAACTTACCACCAGTAACCACCGTTCCACTGAAAATCAAACAAGAAGGCTTGCTCTTTGTCTGAGTATTTCTTCTGTCTTGCACTGCACTCATGCTGTGAGATAAGTTCCCCTCGATATTCGGCTAGAAAACAACCCCTTTCAATGGGTACACGTGCAAAAACACCTCTTCCTATTAAAAGGGCATACAAGTATTCACTAGTTTAGTATAAAACAAGTCCCTGAAATGCACGTTCATTATGTCCAACCATTTTTACATTTAAATTCATGTTTACAAGTAATTGTCTGTAAATGCACACAATGACTTGTTTTACAGATAATTTTCATGGCAATATAACTTGACAGATTCCTTACATTTGCTAAGGAAAAAATAGGATAAGGTATAGAGTATGTATAGATATATCAATAGCATATAGAGCACAGCTCACTAGCACAAGTAATGACATCCACTTCTGATCCCTACAGATAAGAGAACAGTAATAGAAAATGTTAAATTATAAATGTCACCAACCTTTATTGGTGTCAATGAACCTCTCCTCCAAGAAAGGTTTATCAATGGCAGATATGACATGTTCTAAAGCATCCTTCTCTGGAGTAAGACGTTGTCTTCTTTTTGACATATTAGGTACAGAATTTCTAGCGGGAAGAAATATATACCAAAGTAAATTGCAGAACAGGCACAATATTCAAAATATTGACCAATCGGGAAAATTGGTCAATATTTTGGGAAAATTGACCAATCGCGGTTTGATTTTAAGCTCCCGCTCTCTCGCTCTCTCTCTCTCTTGCAGCGACACGCTGTCATTCATTCATATTTCAGCGCTGACAGAGCGGACAGCGCTGGCTCTTCGTCGTATTTGACTCCGTACAGCAACAATATAATGATGATAATTTTAATAAGTGTGCCCCCAGACCCCCCTACAGTGGTTCAGTTTGCAAGCATGGTGTGTGTGTGGGTGTGTTAGATAGATAGCGCGTCTGGCACACGCGTGCCAGACGCACAGAGGCATGCGTAAAACAGCAATTTTGACCTTCATGCTGTTTAGTAAATTTTCGTTTCTGTTGGATTTTTGTGCCTAATATGGAGCCGTTTTGGTCCATGTTTGTAAGTCTTTTTCCCCACATATTTTCATATAACAAACAAACGGGGTCGGAGTGTGTGATTTGAAAACCACCACGGTCTGCTTCCCGTTCACGCATCGCCTCCTTCAGATGCCTGCCGAGACTTTGTGTTTATTTGTTTTAAAACATGAAAATGTAAGAACAGGAGCCGGTCGGACTACTGAAGGCCTAGCTGTAGTGCTCACGGTTCGCCACGAATATAATGTCACTATTTTACGATTACTTTGCAGCTACGCTGCGCTCGTTAGTAGGCCTATGATATAGGCCTACTGAATATAATCGATGTATTTATCAAGTCAAAGGCTATATTGTACAATTTGAAAGACTTTGAGAGACATTGGGTAGCCTATAATTGATAGATGCGTAGAGAATATTAATATTTTTTTCCGTTGCGCACTTCAGAAGCACTCGTGACTAAACTAGGCCTACTGCAGGCTTGGTGAATGACAAAACATAGAAACATACAAATTGCGGTTGAGGTGAACAAATATTGGACAAACGTATTGCTGCATATTTACATCAACACAAGTATAATGATGAACATACCTCCGCTTGTTCTGCGTCTGCTTCTCTTCTAAGGTCAAGGACGGTATTCTTGTCGTTTTCGCGGGAAATGTAAGGTAGGTCAATTTTCCCGCCAACCTTTCCCCGCGTCGTGGTCTAATAGGCCTATCTCACAAAAATCGGAAATGACGTCACACCGGGTAAACATTCTTCCGCGAAGTCATTTTTGTATTGCCGTCAATGCAAAAATGGACCGTTTCTTCGCCACTTCTCTGGTGGGTTTTCCCAAGTTGCGATTTGAGGATTTGCGGCAGCTTTTCAAGCTGACACCCGTTTATACACATCTGTTTTTTTCAGGGCTGTGGTGTAGCTGTTCCAGTCAAAACGACTGGGAACAGCTCCAGTATTTTTATTTTTTTTATATTCATATTTATTTTATTATATTCATATTTATATTCCCGCACTACTCAGACACATATTCATATTTATATTTATATTCCCACACTACAAATTCCACGCTGTCACTTTACTGGTTACATGTAGCATGTTGTTGTTGTTTTTAATGTTGTTATTATTGTCGCTCTATGTTGCACCTTATGTTCTTGGGAAACGCTATTTCATCTCACTGTATACTGTGTATATGGCTGAAATGACAATAAATTATCTTGAATCTTGAATCTAGTATTCAGCCTAGCACTCCCGTCGGTATAATCAGCCGCTGAGAAATACCGACTACAGACCAGTGTACTCCCCTTCTGAATCACGAAATTAACTCTTTCATCCCGTCTGATCGCCCTGACCCACTGCTGTCTTTGGTCTGTATTAGTTGGGAAGTCGTGGATATGCAAATACGGTTGTTTTTGTTTGGAATTGGCGCATAGAGGTACACAACAGAAGCTCTTGTTTTTTGACTGCGCCATTGTCAAATATCATGGACTACGCGACCGGAAGTCACTTTACCCGGTGAAGGCAAAATCGAACGCCGAACCAGGAAGTTGTGAGATAGGCCCATTGTTGGGGGAGGAGTTACCCTACAACCAGCCTAGCGAGACGATGATGCAGGACGCCGATGCGCGAGAATCTAACAGCATGATGGCGGTCCAACGGTCGTTTGAAGCGTTGCCACGGTGCCGGGGTCTAAATATAGCTAACTTTGACGCGAAATTATTTCAATCAATTTTGGTTATGGCGATATTGCCTGGACTGCAATGTTGTTGTAGTCTTGTATTAGTATTAATAGTATTAATACAATGCGAATTTCAGTTAGGAGGTAGGAGTGTGTGATCAGGAAAATATGAAATGTCAGGACATAAAGTCACGTGACCGCAAAGTGTTTGAAAGTCCCAAATGTCACCACTAGTTGGCGTTCACACAGTTAAGCAAAAACCTACACACACTTACACAAAATATTTCCGGAAATCATGAAAATTTAGGACAAGTGAGATTCTTGCACTAGATGCATTATTTAAGGCTGGGGATCACTGTGGTATGGTCAGAAAAGTCAGGACCATGATTTTGTCCTGAGATTTCAACACGTCCTGACTTTGTTGGTGTTTGTCCAGAGATTTGTCCCAACTTTTCATGAAAACAAACACACACACACACACACACAATAGTAGATGCCGTTTATGTGTGATGTTGTGCCATCTGCTGGTAAGATGGTGCATTACGCTTAAGAGTAATTACTGTAACTGACACTGTGACTTCATGGAATGAGATATCGAAACCAAACTGTTGTTTTTTGGGAGGGGCCCTCTATGTGAATGGAAAGTTACAGGTTTCTGCTACCTTCTGAAGCTTTGATAGGTTGATAGAATAATGTTCGATGATTTACATATATGTTATCAAACATCGTTGCCAGATTTCAGATCAGACAAGTCTATAGATCATGTGGCCCACATTTTGACTTTAGTTGATTCTGAGAACATTATTTAAGTTTTTCCGAAAATATCTGAACCCTGACGCGGAAACTAACCAAAAAAAACACACGCGCACAAACACACACACGTTATACTATTATACTTGTCCGGGAAGCCTTACCCTCTTACGGCAGCGATCCTCCAAATCAACGGTGGTCCAGATCAGCTCAACACAGATTGAACTCCAAAAATCCGCACACACTTTCGTTATAGGATGGGCTGCAAACGTGTTTTAGGTGCCACCTATTGTCAACTAAAAGGAATTACCCGATTATATTAGACATTAATATAAAACTATTTACAAACTCTTCCCCACAACCCAAAGCGGATCCTAAACAGGAGGACCCATTTATAAAAATGTATTCTGGATTAAATCTAGGTTCAGCTCCAGCCGCAGGCATGGCCTCCGGTGAGAGTCATATGTACCTGCCGTTAAGGCGGCTGCAAGCAGGTACGTGTGTGGCCTGAAGAGTCTGCAGAGGCACTCAAGGACTGTTTCAACACCACATATTGGAATATGTTTAAGCAGGCTGCCACCCACAATCACTCCACTGACCTCCAGGAATACAGTGACACTGTCACTGCCTTCATCACCAAGTGCACTGAGGATGTAACAGAACTGAAGACCATCACCGTGCGGGCCAATCAGAAGCCGTGGCTGACAGGGGAGGTGTACAGGCTCCCGAAGGCTCGGAACGCTGCCTTCACGGCAGGAGATGTGGAGGGCCTGAGAACAGCTAGGGCCAACCTGTCCCGCGGCATCAGAGAGGCAAAGAGACAGTACTCCAAGAAGATTTCCCACCGCTTCAGCAACAGCGGAGACACACGGAGCCTGTGGCGGGGGCTACAGATCATCACAGACTACAATCCCCCACCGCGGACCTGCGATAGCACCATCTCTCTGCTGAACGAGCTGAACACCTTCCTCGCTCGATTCGAGGCACAGAACACCACACCTGCACAAGAGTCCCCTCCCCCTCCTGATGACCTGGTGTTGACGCTGTCCCCAGACAGTGTGAGGAGATCATTCTGCAGGATCAATGGTCATAAAGCCACTGGTCCTTATAACATCCCTGGTCGTGTGTTGAGGGACTGTGCGGGGGAACTCACAGATGTCTTTACAGACATTTTTAACATCGCGCTGAGGCAGGCTGTGGTCCCCACGTGCTTCAAAGCCATCACCATCATCCTGGTCCCGAAGAAATCGACTCCTACCGTCCGGTTGCACTCACTCCCATCTTAATGAAGTGGTGAACGGCTGGTCATGCAACACATTGTCATGCAAGACAAAGCAGGTACAAAAATACACACTCCCTGATTGGCCTGATTGCGAGCAGGTGCCCGCAATCAGACCCAAACAACCTAGCAGATCCGGTGTGCTCCCAACATGTCCATACTCCACCTGCAGGCCAGACGCCGCACGCCCCCCCAAATAGATATAGCTAGGGTGTATTTGAAATTGAAGGTTTTTGATACAGGTTTTACAGACCTCTGATATGTTTAAATTGGTGGATACAATTCTAGACCTGAACTACGAGAGTAACGTGAAACGTTTTGTTTTTTTGTGAAGGGGAAGTATCAATAAATGGTGACAAGTCTCTCCTCCCCCCCCTCCCTGGACCCCTTCCAGTTTGCATATCGGTCAAAACGCTCGACCAATGATGCCATCTCCACTGCCTTCCACGCAGCTCTCACACACCTGGACACCAAAGACCCCTACGTCAGAATGCTGTTCATCGATTTTAGCTCAGCATTCAACACCATCATCCCCCAACAACTTATTCACAAACTGGACCGGCTGGGGCTGAACACCTCACTGTGCAACTGGCTGTTAGACTTCCTGACTGGAAGACCACAGGCTGTTAGGGTCGGCAGAAACACATCCAGCACAATCACAGTGAATACGGGCCCCCCGCCCCCCCAAGGATGTGTACTCAGGAAGCGGAGGAGAGCTAAAGCCCCGGGCCCCCATCATGCGCACTTTTCATAGAGGCACTGTCGAGAGCATCCTAACCAGCTGCATCCCGGTGTGGTACGGCGCCTTGCACCTCATCCTGCCGCAGGTCCCTCCAGCGCATCGTGAGAGCGGCCGAGGAGATCATTGGTGCCACTCTCCCCTCCCTTGAGGACATATGAAGCACCCGCCTCACCCGCAAAGCCCTCTGCATTGCAGGTGATCCCACCCACCTGCCACAATGCCTCTTCAACCTGCTGCCCTCAGGGAGGAGGCTGCGGATACTCCAGGCCAGGACCACCAGACTGAAAAACAGCTTCATGCACCAGGCTGTCAGAATGCTCAAACTCCCTCCCCACTCTGCCCCCCCCCCCACCGTTCCCCTTCTGCCTCCTTCTCACTGAAAGCCATGGACTCTGCCCCCCCCCCCCCCAATCAACACTGAAATCTGTAATTTGCAACTTTCCTTTTTTGCACTATGCACCAATACCAGTCTCGTGTCTGTCCTTGTGTATGTACTATGTATATTTTTAAACATTTATTTATTTGATGTATTTTGCACCATTGGGGTTGGAGAGTATTGTTATTTCGATCCTCAGTATGTCCTGTACATATTGCTGAATAGACATAAAAAATGACTGAAGTTTTAGGTTTTCTAGGACCCTGGTTTTTCGTGACAGACATGATTGGCGAAGGAATCTCGTGAGAAACCAAATAATTCATGAACGTATTTTGCAACGCCACCCTACGACCAATAAACTTGGCCTTGCAGGCGCACATGGACAGGATGAACGGCAGCTGTCATTGTTTAAGGTTAGGACTTGAACAGTAAGGTCAACGCCAGCGAGCCGAGGGGCGAGTTATTCACTCTCAGTGGCTGGGTCATCTCATTCATTTGGAGAGGTCCCGTTCTATTTCATTGGAGTTATTATTAAGGATGTATTATTGACGAGTTTGGGTCAGCTACCTGGTTAGATATAAACAACTAGAATGCAATACATTTTTCCTCCACTGTCTTATAATTAACTCAGGGGTTCGACTGTCATTCGGGGTTGCCGAATATGCAGTCCTTATCTCACAAGATCCGTAGTTTGCTTAATCAGAGTCAACTGAGGGGGTCCATGCGACACAGCTCTCCACCACAAACATTATAAGCCTTATTGTTTCTATTTGCCACTCAAACGTTATCTTCCTGCACCACTGATCATGCAGAAATGAAGATAAAGGTGTGCAACTCAAGCATTTGACCCCATCTGAACAAGAATGTGCTCTGGCCAGTATGATGTACCTACGGCTCAAACTCCAAGGTCCCCATAGTGGGCCGTTCAGTTAAAGCTGCTTACTTACAAGTTGTTTTTTTCTGTTGCACAGTTTATTTAACAATATGGTATACAAGTAAGAAATGAGTCTTTAACCAGTCTATACAGTGATTTCATTCTCTCTTCCTTATATTTATAGTATTTTGCTTAATAACTTGCATGATTTACAATAGGAGAAAAGCTTATCCCCCAATTCAAGTTTTTCGTGGGAGAGGAATAAGGGTTGATAACTTTCCGTTTGTCCGCGTTCATCTCCAAACAGACAGCCATTCCATCTCAGCTTAGAGGGCTGGTCTTTTTTCGAGCTCTTTACAATTTACATTTTAGTGACAAAAAAAACAAAACAACGCACGTTCCCCCCCACGCCCCCACATTAAAGCAATCATGTTCACCCACACAATGAATGATCTGTTCCCCAAGCCGCCGACGTTGCGGACAACAATCAGTTTGTTTTCAGCTTGCGAAGTGGCATCACCGTGTCGGGGCTTGGAGTCTGCGTCAGTGTCATCATGTGCGCCTGCATACATGTCCTTGTGTAACAAAAAAAAATAAACTGACTTTGTCCATTTCCTATTTCAGTATTATGAGCGAGTGCTGCTCAGACACAACAAGAAAAGGGGGAATTCTTCCTTCCTGCACCACGCGTCGTCCGGCAGAGAGCTAGAGACACAAGGCTGCAATGACCAGGAATGAGTTTAAAGAGAACCTGGCCCATAACAAAAACAAATCATTTTACAGTTTCAAACACAAAAACGGTACTTTTTTTCCCAAAAGGTACAAAATAAAAACGTATGAATAACATTAATTGCAGTTTGCGCATTTTTTTTCTTAAAAAAAATACATGAGAAAGGCATGAAAGCATACCAAAACAAAACCAAAATAGAACAAATATCGAGCACATTTGGTCTCAACCAAAAATATATATATATATTCTTTGTGATTCAACTGATTTTAAGTTTTATTTGCAAATCCCTCAACATTTTAAGAAATGTTGATATTGGTTTCTCATCATCTCTCCCCCCCCCCACCCCCCAACGTATCCCGTGTACAACTGTTTCAACTTTTTACACGTCAGTACAAAAAGTGTTCTCAACTTTAGAAAGACGAACAGAGCCCTCTGACAGACGGAGAGTCCAGGGTGCAGGACGGGGAACAAATGGCACACAACTCGGTGCTGCTACAACCCCTCCACAAACTTCTCTAAAGTGTCCCCGGTCGCGTCTCCCCCCGACCCCAAGTCCCCGCCGAGCCCCCCCCTGGCGGGGGTGTTGAGCTGCGGCAGCATGGCGCTCTGCTCCGGGGCCCCCATGTGTCCCGGCTCCAGGGGCCCTCCGAGGCCCGGCCGGGGGGACCCTGCGTGTTGGGGGGAGGGCTGGGGCTGCTGCAGGGGGCTGGAATGTAGCGGTGGCTGTTGCGAGGTGGGACACGGGGACTGGGCGGACACCGGGGATCGAACCTGGTTACCGAGCGTGTTGGCCAGGGCGGGTGGCCCGGGCAGGTGGGCGCCGCCCTGGGGCTGCAGGTGTGACTGGGGGCTCATGGCGCCCGGCGAGCCCATCTGCTGCTTGAGGACGGCTTGTTGCTGCTGGGGGAGCTGCTGCTGCTGCTGCTGCTGCTGCTGGAGCAGGCGCTGATGGAGCAAGTTCTGGGGGGAGTCCATCCCGATGCCGGCCTGGCCGATTTGAGCCATGGGAGGGAGCTGGCCCATGGCTCCTGTGGCTGCTCCTGAACCTGTCTGCATGGCCAGCTGCTGCTGGATGCGGAGCTGGGAGTAGGGGGCTGCCGTGCCCTGGGCTTGCGGTGGGAACTGGCCAGGGTGCCCTTGAGGCATCACTCCCTGCTGCTGCTGCTGCTGCTGCTGCTGCCTTAAAAGCTGCCGACGGTAGAGCTCCTGGATCTGCGCGTTGGAGTTGTGAGCTGGGTTTATCAGCTGTCCCTGGGGGCCCAATGCAGTCATGCCTGGGTTGGCGGGCTGCTGTGTTTGTTGCAGGGGCATTCCAGGCCTTTGCACAGCCACTCCCTGCATGGCCAGGGCCTGCAGGGCCGGTAAGCCTGCTGGCTGCTGCTGTTGCTGCTGCCCCACTTGCTGTGGCGGCTGGGGCTGGTTGGCGTTGTACCTGGCCGTTCTCTGCTTGATGAAAGCTGCCATGAGCTGGGGGTTGGACTTGAGGATGTTGAGGACTTGCTGCTGCTGCTGTGGTGAGCTGGGAGACTTGAGCGTGCGGAGGAGGTCCTGGAGCGCGTTGGGGGCGATGTTGCCGGGTCTCTGCGGGGTTTGTGGCCGGACACCGGGCTGCTGAGGAACCAGCATCCTCTGGGCCTGCTGCCCTTGGGGCATCATGGCTCTCTGCATGGTCAGGGCCTGTTGTGGGGACTGACCGGGAGCCAGGCCTGGTTGCTGAGGCTGTGCCCCCTGCATTTGGCCCCCGCCTCCAGGCCACTGTCCTGGGGCTATGTTGGGTTGCATCACCTGCGGGGCCCGGGGCCCTGGTACCATCTGCATCGGCGCTTGCATGGGTCCGGCCGTACGCTGCGGCTGCTGCGGGCTGATGGGCAGGCCGTTCACGTTGACTCGGTAGTTCTGCTGGTTCTGCTGGGCCTGAGCCAGATATATATATAAATACATCAGATTGTATTTTAGCAATTAATGAAATATGTGAATGACAGTGGGCTTGTAATGCTTTGCATGAGTGGTAGATATGGAGGTAAGGACCTTTGTGTGGGTTAAGTAAAGCAAAAGAAACCAATCCCAACCCCAATCGACAGGAAGCAATCCAAACCCAGAGCAAACAAAAGCCAAACAAACGGTCTCCATCAGGGAGAGCCAGAATCAGGTGAAGCTACCAGCTGTTCTGCTGGGGGAGGAGCCGTCGGGGCCTGCTGCAACCGCCTGGCTGCTCTCTGCTTGACGAAAGCTGCCATGAGATGGGGGTTTGACCTCAGGATGTTGAGGACTTGCAACTTACCTTAGGCATGACCCTGCCCTGCATGATTGCCATCCTCCTTCTCCTCATCATCGTGGCCCGCTGCTGCTTCAACTTGGGATCCCTGTTGGCCATCTCATGCTCCTCCATGATGTAGCAATGAACACGCAGGTCAACGCCCTGATGGCCGAGAGGGAGTGAGGCGGAAAGAAACCATGAGTTAGTGTGGGGAAAAAGGGGTGACTTTCTATTTTGCATCTATCTATCTATGAGCCAGGGATGCCAAGTGGTGCTCAATGCAGAACAAAAGGGGCGGAGCTTGACCCTCCACCTCTCTGGACATAGTCCAGCTGATTGGGTTGTAGGTTATAGCCAATCAACCTAGTTATGGTGAGAGTAATGGTATGCAGGTTATGGTTAGGGTTTAGGTGATAAAGTATCAGTGAATCCACTGTTTCTGATGGAATCGAACACTATGGTTGACCACCATGGTCTCAATACAGAGAATGCAAAGAACGGACTTGTGGTCTTGGGGAGAACGTACTTGCTCTTCATACTTGGAAGAAGGAACTTGCAAGATCACGCAGAACGATGTTGACAGTTTGAGAAGGTGGTCTTGCTGGTATTGCACACAGCACAGAGTCATAGCTGTAGTCATTACTCCTAGACACAACTATGCTTCTGTCTTTCTTCAACAGTTTGTTTTTTTGCTCCCATAACCCATAACATAAGACAGAGACAAACAAAAACACACACACATACACTGGTTTAATAGTAGATGCCGTTTATGTGTTATTCTATGCAACCTGCACAGCCAAACTGTTTGAGGATCTATTTCCTGGGAATAGAAATGTCAAGCGTGAAAATGATGTGCAATCAGGGGCTGAGATGTAAACATTACCAATCCGGAATATGAATAATTAATATAGTTGCAAGCAACGATAACCGGGTCCTTCTATTTGGCGAGCATGGTTGCAATGGCCTAATGAATTCATCATAGTAAACATTGTTTGATTTAGATAGGTATGATACAATTGCATAAGTATGCCTTATAACTGGTTTACCGGAAGTAAACATATCAAAGTATTCATCAACAATGTTTCTAAAGTATACAGTGTCAAAATACACGTCAAAACGGACTTTTGAGAAATGATGTGTGTACCCCTTTAAGGTCCGGCCTGCGTTGGAGAGTGGCCTCGGTTGGCATAGGCAAACTTCCAACCAATGCATCCAATTATTATATTTTGAATATTTTGAAATATTAAAAAACAGATACACAAACGCACGGGTTTAATAGTAGATGCCGTTTATCTGTGATGTTCTGCCACCTGCTGGTAAAGTGGTGCATTAAGCTTAAGAGCAATTACTGTAGCTGACACTGTGACGTCATGGAATGAGATATCGAAAGCAAAGTTACAGGTTTCCGGTACCTTCTGAAGCTATGCTAGGTTGATAGAATGTTCGATAATTAACATAGTATATGTTATGAAACATCGTTGCCAGACTTAAGATCAGACAAGTCTAAAATATCTGAGTGCTGACGCAGAAACTAAGCAAAAGAAAAACCTGCTGCTCATACGACGCTACCACACACACACACACACACACACACGCGCGCGCGCCTGTTATACTATTATACGTGTCGTCTTACCCTCTTTCGGCAGCGATCCTCCAAATCAACGGTGGGTCGAGATCAGCTTCACACAGATTAAACTCCACACATCCGCATACAGTTTCGTTTTAGGATGGGCTGGACCTGAGCCGGAGGTGGAGCTGGCCTAGTTCGTCCCTCTCCACCGAACAGCCTCCCACAGATGATGCGCCCAATGGTCGCCAATTATTCGAAATAAGGGTAAGATGCTGTTGGGTAGAGGAGAATTTTTCTAAATGTTAAATATGAGCGCTTCTCTTTCAGATGCACCTACTTTCTCTCTGACTCTCTTTACCTACTCACTTTTTTTTTTAATATGATCTGCTTTTAGAGATTCTTCTGTAAAACCTTTTGTGTAAGTGACTTGATTTTCTCACTGAGTCTGTGCTCTGTCTCTGCATCAAACAAGGCTCTCTGGGACATGAGGTAGGAGGTCTGGCCCTTAGCTTCTTTTTTTTATTGCACACAGTTTATTTAAAGTTCAGTGTGCAACTTTTCAACTGGCTTTTATCTTCAAATGACCTGTACATATCTGTAGTCCATGCTGACCGATAGTAAATTCAAAGATGAGGACAAAGATGATAAATTCAAAGATGATTGATAACTAGTAAGTTATCAATACATATACATACTGTACATTTGTATTTACAATTGATATATTAAACAAATAAAATATGTTGAAGCGGACGGACGCCTCTTTGTTTAAGATAATCATACATTGGGCCTCCCTTCCACTCACGCCACCCAGCCGATCACGCTGCGCTAGTTGGTGTCCAACAGTCGCAGTAACAGTTACACTGTTACTGAAGTTTTAAATTCTGATAGTCATGGGGAGGGAGTCATTCTGAAGCCTTCAGACTTTACCAATATGGTTACAACCTAGTGAAACCACAGTAATAGAGGGAGACCATCCGGCTTAGAGACAAAGACAAAAAAGTATCCCATTTTATTTTAGAAATGAATGGATAACAGAAGAAATATGTGAATGACAGCGGGCGTGTAATGCGTTGCATGAGTGGTAGATATGGAGGGAAAGAACTGTGTGATGGTTAAGTAAAGCAACAGAAACCGATCCCAACCCAAATCCACGGGAACCAATCCCAACCCAGGGCAAACCAACGCCAAACAAACGGTCTCCATGAGGGAGACGTGCAATGAGCGTCGGGGAAAGAAGGGGACATGAGCGCCGCTGCACTGGGGGTCTGGGGCTGGTTGGAGAGCGGTTGCTGGGGCGTCTGAGGGGTGTTAGGCTGCGGGAGGGTGATGGGAGTTCGGCACAAGTTGCTGCAGCTGCTGCTGCCGAAACTTGTGCTTGATGTTGAGGCAGAAGGGGACGGGACACTTGTTCTCCTGGCAGTGCTTGGCGTGGTAGCAGCACAGGGCGATCAGCTGCTTGCACACGGGGCAGCCGGCGTTGGTCTTCTTCTTGCAGACCTTGGTGTGCTGCACCACCCTCTTCATCTTCTGGCAGGACGGCAGGGAGCAGTTGGCGTTGCGACACTGGCAGGCGTGGACCAGCGACTGGATGCAGCGCTGGATACTCAGACGCTGGAGATCCTGGGGGCTCTTGGTGGCCACATCATCACTATTAGCCATCTTAAGCTCCTCCATGATGTAGCAATGAACACACAGAAAGAAACCATAAGTTAGTGTTGGGAAAAGGGGGTGACTTTCTATTTGTATATTGTAAATATTGCATATTTTGCCATGTTAACAGTTTGAGACCATGTTCTTCCTGGTATTGCCCACAGCACAGATATATATATATATATATAAATACATCAGATTGTATTTTAGCAATTAATGAAATATGTGAATGACAGTGGGCTTGTAATGCTTTGCATGAGTGGTAGATATGGAGGTAAGGACCTTTGTGTGGGTTAAGTAAAGCAAAAGAAACCAATCCCAACCCCAATCGACAGGAAGCAATCCAAACCCAGAGCAAACAAAAGCCAAACAAACGGTCTCCATCAGGGAGAGCCAGAATCAGGTGAAGCTACCAGCTGTTCTGCTGGGGGAGGAGCCGTCGGGGCCTGCTGCAACCGCCTGGCTGCTCTCTGCTTGACGAAAGCTGCCATGAGATGGGGGTTTGACCTCAGGATGTTGAGGACTTGCAACTTGCCTTAGGCATGACCCTGCCCTGCATGATTGCCATCCTCCTTCTCCTCATCATCGTGGCCCGCTGCTGCTTCAACTTGGGATCCCTGTTGGCCATCTCATGCTCCTCCATGATGTAGCAATGAACACGCAGGTCAACGTCCTGACGGCCGAGAGGGAGAGAGGCCAAAAGAAACCATGAGTTAGTGTGGGGAAAAAGGGGTGACTTTCTATTTTGCAATCTATGAGCCAGGGATGCCAAGTGGTGCTCAATGCAGAACAAAAGGGGCGGAGCTTGACCGTCCACCTCTCTGGACCTAGTCCAGCTGATTGGGTTGAGGTTATGTGTGTGTGTTATATAACACACACACACACACACACACACACACACACACACACACACACACACACACACACACACACAATAGTAGATGCCGTTTATGTGTGATGTTGTGCCATCTGCTGGTAAAATGGTGCATTACGCTTAAGAGTAATTACTGTAACTGACACTGTGACTTCATGGAATGAGATATCGAAACCAAACTGTTGTTTTTTGGGAGGGGACCTCTATGTGAATGGAAAGTTACAGGTTTCTGCTACCTTCTGAAGCTTTGATAGGTTGATAGAATAATGTTCGATGATTTACATATATGTTATCAAACATCGTTGCCAGATTTCAGATCAGACAAGTCTATAGATCATGTGGCCCACATTTTGACTTTAGTTGATTCTGAGAACATTATTTAAGTTTTTCCGAAAATATCTGAACCAAACGCACACACGTTATACTATTATACTTGTCCGGGAAGCCTTACCCTCTTACGGCAGCGATCCTCCAAATCAACGGTGGTCCAGATCAGCTCAACACAGATTGAACTCCACAAATCCGCACACACTTTCGTTATAGGATGGGCTGCAAACGTGTTTTAGGTGCCACCTATTGTCAACTAAAAGGAATTACCCGATTATATTAGACATTAATATAAAACTATTTACAAACTCTTCCCCACAACCCAAAGCGGATCCTAAACAGGAGGACCCATTTATAAAAATGTATTCTGGATTAAATCTAGGTTCAGCTCCAGCCGCAGGCATGGCCTCCGGTGAGAGTCATATGTACCTGCCGTTAAGGCGGCTGCAAGCAGGTACGTGTGTGGCCTGAGGAGTCTGCAGAGGCACTCAAGGACTGTTTCAACACCACATATTGGAATATGTTTAAGCAGGCTGCCACCCACAATCACTCCACTGACCTCCAGGAATACAGTGACACTGTCACTGCCTTCATCACCAAGTGCACTGAGGATGTAACAGAACTGAAGACCATCACCGTACGGACCAATCAGAAGCCGTGGCTGACAGGGGAGGTGTACAGGCTCCCGAAGGCTCGGAACGCTGCCTTCACGGCAGGAGATGTGGAGGGCCTGAGAACAGCTAGGGCCAACCTGTCCCGCGGCATCAGAGAGGCAAAGAGGCAGTACTCCAAGAAGATTTCCCACCGCTTCAGCAACAGCGGAGACACACGGAGCCTGTGGCGGGGGCTACAGATCATCACAGACTACAATCCCCCACCGCGGACCTGCGATAGCACCATCTCTCTGCTGCACGAGCTGAACACCTTCCTCGCTCGATTCGAGGCACAGAACACCACACCTGCACAAGAGTCCCCTCCCCCTCCTGATGACCTGGTGTTGACGCTGTCCCCAGACAGTGTGAGGAGATCATTCTGCAGGATCAATGGTCATAAAGCCACTGGTCCTCATAACATCCCTGGTCGTGTGTTGAGGGACTGTGCGGGGGAACTCACAGATGTCTTTACAGACATTTTTAACATCGCGCTGAGGCAGGCTGTGGTCCCCACGTGCTTCAAAGCCATCACCATCATCCTGGTCCCGAAGAAATCGACTCCTACCGTCCGGTTGCACTCACTCCCATCTTAATGAAGTGGTGAACGGCTGGTCATGCAACACATTGTCATGCAAGACAAAGCAGGTACAAAAATACACACTCCCTGATTGGCCTGATTGCGAGCAGGTGCCCGCAATCAGACCCAAACAACCTAGCAGATCCGGTGTGCTCCCAACATGTCCATACTCCACCTGCAGGCCAGACGCCGCACGCCCCCCCAAATAGATATAGCTAGGGTGTATTTGAAATTGAAGGTTTTTGATACAGGTTTAACAGACCTCTGATATGTTTAAATTGGTGGATACAATTCTAGACCTGAACTACGAGAGTAACGTGAAACGTTTTGTTTTTTGTGAAGGGGAAGTATCAATAAATGGTGACAAGTCTCTCCTCCCCCCCTCCCTGGACCCCTTCCAGTTTGCATATCGGTCAAAACGCTCGACCAATGATGCCATCTCCACTGCCTTCCACGCAGCTCTCACACACTTGGACACCAAAGACCCCTACGTCAGAATGCTGTTCATCGATTTTAGCTCAGCATTCAACACCATCATCCCCCAACAACTTATTCACAAACTGGACCGGCTGGGGCTGAACACCTCACTGTGCAACTGGCTGTTGAACTTCCTGACCGGAAGACCACAGGCTGTTAGGGTCGGCAGAAACACATCCAGCACAATCACAGTGAATACGGGCCCCCCGCCCCCCCAAGGATGTGTACTAAGCCCCCTCCTCTTCACCCTGACTGCACTCAATCACACATTTCCAACCTGTTTGTGAAGTTTGCGGATGACACAACTGTGGTGGGTCTCATCAGCAACGGGGATGAGTCACACTACAGGGGCGAGGTGTGCCGCCTGGCCCTGTGGTGTAAAAACAACAACCTCTCTCTGAACATCGAGAAGACAAAGGAGATTGTAGTAGACTACAGGAGAAAGCGCACCCAGCATGCTCCTCTGACCATCGACCGTGCTGCAGTGGAGAGGGCGAGCAGCACCAGGTTTCTGGGTGTGCACGTCGCAGAAGACCTTTCCTGGACCACCAACATCGCATCGCTAGCCAAGAAGGCTCAACAGCGCCTTTACTTTCTCAGGAAACGGAGGAGAGCTAAAGCCCCGGGCCCCCATCATGTGCACTTTTCATAGAGGCACTGTCGAGAGCATCCTAACCAGCTGCATCCCGGTGTGGTACGGCGCCTTGCACCTCATCCTGCCGCAGGTCCCTCCAGCGCATCGTGAGAGCGGCCGAGGAGATCATTGGTGCCACTCTCCCCTCCCTTGAGGACATATGAAGCACCCGCCTCACCCGCAAAGCCCTCTGCATTGCAGGTGATCCCACCCACCTGCCACAATGCCTCTTCAACCTGCTGCCCTCAGGGAGGAGGCTGCGGATTCTCCAGGCCAGGACCACCAGACTGAAAAACAGCTTCATGCACCAGGCTGTCAGAATGCTCAAACTCCCCCCCCCCCCCCCCCGTTCCCCTTCTGCCTCCTTCTCACTGAAAGCCATGGACTCTGCCCCCCCCCCCCCAGATCAACACTGAAATCTGTAATTTGCAACTTTCCTTTTTTGCACTATGCACCAATACCAGTCTCGTGTCTGTCCTTGTGTATGTACTATGTATATTTTTAAACATTTATTTATTTGATGTATTTTGCACCATTGGGGTTGGAGAGTATTGTTATTTCGATCCTCAGTATGTCCTGTACATATTGCTGAATAGACATAAAAAATGACTGAAGTTTTAGGTTTTCTAGGACCCTGGTTTTTCGTGACAGACATGATTGGCGAAGGAATCTCGTGAGAAACCAAATAATTCATGAACGTATTTTGCAACGCCACCCTACGACCAATAAACTTGGCCTTGCAGGCGCACATGGACAGGATGAACGGCAGCTGTCATTGTTTAAGGTTAGGACTTGAACAGTAAGGTCAACGCCAGCGAGCCGAGGGGCGAGTTATTCACTCTCAGTGGCTGGGTCATCTCATTCATTTGGAGAGGTCCCGTTCTATTTCATTGGAGTTATTATTAAGGATGTATTATTGACGAGTTTGGGTCAGCTACCTGGTTAGATATAAACAATTAGAATGCAATACATTTTTCCTCCACTGTCTTATAATTAACTCAGGGGTTCGACTGTCATTCGGGGTTGCCGAATATGCAGTCCTTATCTCACAAGATCCGTAGTTTGCTTAATCAGAGTCAACTGAGGGGGTCCATGCGACACAGCTCTCCACCACAAACATTATAAGCCTTATTGTTTCTATTTGCCACTCAAACGTTATCTTCCTGCACCACTGATCATGCAGAAATAAAGATATAGGTGTGCAACTCAAGCATTTGACCCCATCTGAACAAGAATGTGCTCTGGCCAGTATGATGTACCTACGGCTCAAACTCCAAGGTCCCCATAGTGGGCCGTTCAGTTAAAGCTGCTTACTTACAAGTTGTTTTTTTCTGTTGCACAGTTTATTTAACAATATGGTATACAAGTAAGAAATGAGTCTTTAACCAGTCTATACAGTGATTTCATTCTCTCTTCCTTATATTTATAGTATTTTGCTTAGTAACTTGCATGATTTACAATAGGAGAAAAGCTTATCCCCCAATTCAAGTTTTTCGTGGGAGAGGAATAAGGGTTGATAACTTTCCGGTTGTCCGCGTTCATCTCCAAACCCGCTCACATCTTGGTGTGATAACTAATCGGGACACTGTCAGACAGCCATTCCATCTCAGCTTAGAGGGCTGGTCTTTTTTCGAGCTCTTTACAATTTACATTTTAGTGACAAAAAAAACAAAACAACGCACGTTCCCCCCCACGCCCCCACATTAAAGCAATCATGTTCACCCACACAATGAATGATCTGCTCCCCAAGCCGCCGACGTTGCGGACAACAATCAGTTTGTTTTCAGCTTGCGAAGTGGCATCACCGTGTCGGGGCTTGGAGTCTGCGTCAGTGTCATCATGTGCGCCTGCATACATGTCCTTGTGTAACAAAAAAAAATTAACTGACTTTGTCCATTTCCTATTTCAGTATTATGAGCGAGTGCTGCTCAGACACAACAAGAAAAGGGGGAATTCTTCCTTCCTGCATCACGCGTCGTCCGGCAGAGAGCTAGAGACACAAGGCTGCAATGACCAGGAATGAGTTTAAAGAGAACCTGGCCCATAACAAAAACAAATCATTTTACAGTTTCAAACACAAAAACTGTACTTTTTTTCCCAAAAGGTACAAAATAAAAATGTATGAATAACATTAATTGCAGTTTGCGCATTTTTTTTCTTAAAAAAAATACATGAGAAAGGCATGAAAGCATACCAAAACAAAACCAAAATAGAACAAATATCGAGCACATTTGGTCTCAACCAAAAATATATATATATATTCTTTGTGATTCAACTGATTTTAAGAACCCCATTTGCAAATCCCTAAACATTTTAAGAAATGTTGATATTGGTTTCTCATCATCTCTCCCCCCCCCCCACCCCCCAACGTATCCCGTGTACAACTGTTTCAACTTTTTACACGTCGGTACAAAAAGTGTTCTCAACTTTAGAAAGACGAACAGAGCCCTCTGACAGACGGAGAGTCCAGGATGCAGGACGGGGAACAAATGGCACACAACTCGGTGCTGCTACAACCCCTCCACAAACTTCTCTAAAGTGTCCCCGGTCGCGTCTCCCCCCGACCCCAAGTCCCCGCCGAGCCCCCCCCTGGCGGGGGTGTTGAGCTGCGGCAGCATGGCGCTCTGCTCCGGGGCCCCCATGTGTCCCGGCTCCAGGGGCCCTCCGAGGCCCGGCCGGGGGGACCCTGCGTGTTGGGGGGAGGGCTGGGGCTGCTGCAGGGGGCTGGAATGTAGCGGTGGCTGTTGCGAGGCGGGACACGGGGACTGGGCGGACACCGGGGATCGAACCTGGTTACCGAGCGTGTTGGCCAGGGCGGGTGGCCCGGGCAGGTGGGCGCCGCCCTGGGGCTGCAGGTGTGACTGGGGGCTCATGGCGCCCGGCGAGCCCATCTGCTGCTTGAGGACGGCTTGTTGCTGCTGGGGGAGCTGCTGCTGCTGCTGCTGCTGCTGGAGCAGGCGCTGATGGAGCAAGTTCTGGGGGGAGTCCATCCCGATGCCGGCCTGGCCGATTTGAGCCATGGGAGGGAGCTGGCCCATGGCTCCTGTGGCTGCTCCTGAACCTGTCTGCATGGCCAGCTGCTGCTGGATGCGGAGCTGGGAGTAGGGGGCTGCCGTGCCCTGGGCTTGCGGTGGGAACTGGCCAGGGTGCCCTTGAGGCATCACTCCCTGCTGCTGCTGCTGCTGCTGCTGCTGCCTTAAAAGCTGCCGACGGTAGAGCTCCTGGATCTGCGCGTTGGAGTTGTGAGCTGGGTTTATCAGCTGGACAGCTGACAGCTGGGGGCCCAATGCAGTCATGCCTGGGTTGGCGGGCTGCTGTGTTTGTTGCAGGGGCATTCCAGGCCTTTGCACAGCCACTCCCTGCATGGCCAGGGCCTGCAGGGCCGGTAAGCCTGCTGGCTGCTGCTGTTGCTGCTGCCCCACTTGCTGTGGCGGCTGGGGCTGGTTGGCGTTGTACCTGGCCGTTCTCTGCTTGATGAAAGCTGCCATGAGCTGGGGGTTGGACTTGAGGATGTTGAGGACTTGCTGCTGCTGCTGTGGTGAGCTGGGAAACTTGAGCGTGCGGAGGAGGTCCTGGAGCGCGTTGGGGGCGATGTTGCCGGGTCTCTGCGGGGTTTGTGGCCGGACACCGGGCTGCTGAGGAACCAGCATCCTCTGGGCCTGCTGCCCTTGGGGCATCATGGCTCTCTGCATGGTCAGGGCCTGTTGTGGGGACTGACCGGGAGCCAGGCCTGGTTGCTGAGGCTGTGCCGCCTGCATTTGGCCCCCGCCTCCAGGCCACTGTCCTGGGGCTATGTTGGGTTGCATCACCTGCGGGGCCCGGGGCCCTGGTACCATCTGCATCGGCGCTTGCATGGGTCCGGCCGTACGCTGCGGCTGCTGCGGGCTGATGGGCAGGCCGTTCACGTTGACTCGGTAGTTCTGCTGGTTCTGCTGGGCCTGAGCCAGATATATATATAAATACATCAGATTGTATTTTAGCAATTAATGAAATATGTGAATGACAGTGGGCTTGTAATGCTTTGCATGAGTGGTAGATATGGAGGTAAGGACCTTTGTGTGGGTTAAGTAAAGCAAAAGAAACCAATCCCAACCCCAATCGACAGGAAGCAATCCAAACCCAGAGCAAACAAAAGCCAAACAAACGCTCTCCATCAGGGAGAGCCAGAATCAGGTGAAGCTACCAGCTGTTCTGCTGGGGGAGGAGCCGTCGGGGCCTGCTGCAACCGCCTGGCTGCTCTCTGCTTGACGAAAGCTGCCATGAGATGGGGGTTTGACCTCAGGATGTTGAGGACTTGCAACTTACCTTAGGCATGACCCTGCCCTGCATGATTGCCATCCTCCTTCTCCTCATCATCGTGGCCCGCTGCTGCTTCAACTTGGGATCCCTGTTGGCCATCTCATGCTCCTCCATGATGTAGCAATGAACACGCAGGTCAACGCCCTGATGGCCGAGAGGGAGTGAGGCGGAAAGAAACCATGAGTTAGTGTGGGGAAAAAGGGGTGACTTTCTATTTTGCAATCTATGAGCCAGGGATGCCAAGTGGTGCTCAATGCAGAACAAAAGGGGCGGAGCTTGACCCTCCACCTCTCTGGACATAGTCCAGCTGATTGGGTTGTAGGTTATAGCCAATCAACCTAGTTATGGTGAGAGTAATGGTATGCAGGTTATGGTTAGGGTTTAGGTGATAAAGTATCAGTGAATCCACTGTTTCTGATGGAATCGAACACTATGGTTGACCACCATGGTCTCAATACCGAGAATGCAAAGAACGGACTTGTGGTCTTGGGGAGAACGTACTTGCTCTTCATACTTGGAAGAAGGAACTTGCAAGATCACGCAGAACGATGTTGACAGTTTGAGAAGGTGGTCTTGCTGGTATTGCACACAGCACAGAGTCATAGCTGTAGTCATTACTCCTAGACACAACTATGCTTCTGTCTTTCTTCAACAGTTTGTTTTTTTGCTCCCATAACCCATAACATAAGACAGAGACAAACAAAAACACACACACATACACTGGTTTAATAGTAGATGCCGTTTATGTGTTATTCTATGCAACCTGCACAGCCAAACTGTTTGAGGATCTATTTCCTGGGAATAGAAATGTCAAGCGTGAAAATGATGTGCAATCAGGGGCTGAGATGTAAACATTACCAATCCGGAATATGAATAATTAATATAGTTGCAAGCAACGATAACCGGGTCCTTCTATTTGGCGAGCATGGTGGCAATGGCCTAATGAATTAATCATAGTAAACATTGTTTGATTTAGATAGGTATGATACAATTGCATAAGTATGCCTTATAACTGGTTTACCGGAAGTAAACATATCAAAGTATTCATCAACAATGTTTCTAAAGTATACAGTGTCAAAATACACGTCAAAACGGACTTTTGATAAATGATGTGTGTACCCCTTTAAGGTCCGGCCTGCGTTGGAGAGTGGCCTCGGTTGGCATAGGCAAACTTCCAACCAATGCATCCAATTATTATATTTTGAATATTTTGAAATATTAAAAAACAGATACACAAACGCACGGGTTTAATAGTAGATGCCGTTTATCTGTGATGTTCTGCCACCTGCTGGTAAAGTGGTGCATAAAGCTTAAGAGCAATTACTGTAGCTGACACTGTGACGTCATGGAATGAGATATCGAAAGCAAAGTTACAGGTTTCCGGTACCTTCTGAAGCTATGCTAGGTTGATAGAATGTTCGATAATTAACATAGTATATGTTATGAAACATCGTTGCCAGACTTAAGATCAGACAAGTCTAAAATATCTGAGTGCTGACGCAGAAACTAAGCAAAAGAAAAACCTGCTGCTCATACGACGCTACCACACACACACACACACACACACGCGCGCGCGCCTGTTATACTATTATACGTGTCGTCTTACCCTCTTTCGGCAGCGATCCTCCAAATCAAAGGTGGGTCGGGATCAGCTTCACACAGATTAAACTCCACACATCCGCATACAGTTTCGTTTTAGGATGGGCTGGACCTGAGCCGGAGGTGGAGCTGGACTAGTTCGTCCCTCTCCACCGAACAGCCTCCCACAGATGATGCGCCCAATGGTTGCCAATTATTCGAAATAAGGGTAAGATGCTGTTGGGTAGAGGAGAATTTTTCTAAATGTTAAATATGAGCGATTCTCTTTCAGATGCACTTACTTTCTCTCTGACTCTCTTTACCTACTCACTTTTTTTTTTAATATGATCTGCTTTTAGAGATTCTTCTGTAAAACCTTTTGTGTAAGTGACTTGATTTTCTCACTGAGTCTGTGCTCTGTCTCTGCATCAAACAAGGCTCTCTGGGACATGAGGTAGGAGGTCTGGCCCTTAGCTTCTTTTTTTTATTGCACACAGTTTATTTAAAGTTCAGTGTGCAACTTTTCAACTGGCTTTTATCTTCAAATGACCTGTACATATCTGTAGTCCATGCTGACCGATAGTAAATTCAAAGATGAGGACAAAGATGATAAATTCAAAGATGATTGATAACTAGTAAGTTATCAATACATATACATACTGTACATTTGTATTTACAATTGATATATTAAACAAATAAAATATGTTGAAGCGGACGGACGCCTCTTTGTTTAAGATAATCATACATTGGGCCTCCCTTCCACTCACGCCACCCAGCCGATCGCGCTGCGCTAGTTGGTGTCCAACAGTCGCAGTAACAGTTACACTGTTACTGAAGTTTTAAATTCTGATAGTCATGGGGAGGGAGTCATTCTGAAGCCTTCAGACTTTACCAATATGGTTACAACCTAGTGAAACCACAGTAATAGAGGGAGACCATCCGGCTTAGAGACAAAGACAAAAAAGTATCCGATTTTATTTTAGAAATGAATGGATAACAGAAGAAATATGTGAATGACAGCGGGCGTGTAATGCGTTGCATGAGTGGTAGATATGGAGGGAAAGAACTGTGTGATGGTTAAGTAAAGCAACAGAAACCGATCCCAACCCAAATCCACGGGAACCAATCCCAACCCAGGGCAAACCAACGCCAAACAAACGGTCTCCATGAGGGAGACGTGCAATGAGCGTCGGGGAAAGAAGGGGACATGAGCGCCGCTGCACTGGGGGTCTGGGGCTGGTTGGAGAGCGGTTGCTGGGGCGTCTGAGGGGTGTTAGGCTGCGGGAGGGTGATGGGAGTTCGGCATGACCCGGCCCTGCATGGCGGCCATCCTCCACCTCATCATCCCCGCCCGGTGTAGCCGGTGCTTCCGAAACTTGTGCTTGATGTTGAGGCAGAAGGGGACGGGACACTTGTTCTCCTGGCAGTGCTTGGCGTGGTAGCAGCACAGGGTGATCAGCTGCTTGCACACGGGGCAGCCGGCGTTGGTCTTCTTCTTGCAGACCTTGGTGTGCTGCACCACCCTCTTCATCTTCTGGCAGGACGGCAGGGAGCAGTTGGCGTTGCGACACTGGCAGGCGTGGACCAGCGACTGGATGCAGCGCTGGATACTCAGACGCTGGAGATCCTGGGGGCTCTTGGTGGCCACATCATCACTATTAGCCATCTTTAGCTCCTCCATGATGTAGCAATGAACACACAGAAAGAAACCATAAGTTAGTGTTGGGAAAAGGGGGTGACTTTCTATTTGTATATTGTAAATATTGCATATTTTGCCATGTTAACAGTTTGAGACCATGTTCTTCCTGGTATTGCCCACAGCACAGATATATATATATATATATAAATACATCAGATTGTATTTTAGCAATTAATGAAATATGTGAATGACAGTGGGCTTGTAATGCTTTGCATGAGTGGTAGATATGGAGGTAAGGACCTTTGTGTGGGTTAAGTAAAGCAAAAGAAACCAATCCCAACCCCAATCGACAGGAAGCAATCCAAACCCAGAGCAAACAAAAGCCAAACAAACGGTCTCCATCAGGGAGAGCCAGAATCAGGTGAAGCTACCAGCTGTTCTGCTGGGGGAGGAGCCGTCGGGGCCTGCTGCAACCGCCTGGCTGCTCTCTGCTTGACGAAAGCTGCCATGAGATGGGGGTTTGACCTCAGGATGTTGAGGACTTGCAACTTGCCTTAGGCATGACCCTGCCCTGCATGATTGCCAACCGCTCTCCAACCAGCCTCCTCATCATCGTGGCCCGCTGCTGCTTCAACTTGGGATCCCTGTTGGCCATCTCAAACTCCTCCATGATGTAGCAATGAACATGCAGGTCAACGCCCTGACGGCCGAGAGGGAGAGAGGCCAAAAGAAACCATGAGTTAGTGTGGGGAAAAAGGGGTGACTTTCTATTTTGCAATCTATGAGCCAGGGATGCCAAGTGGTGCTCAATGCAGAACAAAAGGGGCGGAGCTTGACCGTCCACCTCTCTGGACCTAGTCCAGCTGATTGGGTTGAGGTTATGTGTGTGTGTTATATAACACACACACACACACACAATAGTAGGTGCCGTTTATGTGTGATGTTGTGCCATCTGCTGGTAAAATGGTGCATTACGCTTAAGAGTAATTACTGTAACTGACACTGACTTCATGGAATGAGATATCGAAACCAAACTGTTGTTTTTTGGGAAGGGCCCTCTATGTGAATGGAAAGTTACAGGTTTCTGCTACCTTCTGAAGCTTTGATAGGTTGATAGAATAATGTTCGATGATTTACATATATGTTATCAAACATCGTTGCCAGATTTCAGATCAGACAAGTCTATAGATCATGTGGCCCACATTTTGACTTTAGTTGATTCTGAGAACATTATTTAAGTTTTTCCGAAAATTTCTGAACCCTGACGAGGAAACTAACCAAAAAAAACACACGCGCACAAACACACACACGTTATACTATTATACTTGTCCGGGAAGCCTTACCCTCTTACGGCAGCGATCCTCCAAATCAACGGTGGTCCAGATCAGCTCAACACAGATTGAACTCCACAAATCCGCACACACTTTCGTTATAGGATGGGCTGCAAACGTGTTTTAGGTGCCACCTATTGTCAACTAAAAGGAATTACCCGATTATATTAGACATTAATATAAAACTATTTACAAACTCTTCCCCACAACCCAAAGCGGATCCTAAACAGGAGGACCCATTTATAAAAATGTATTCTGGATTAAATCTAGGTTCAGCTCCAGCCGCAGGCATGGCCTCCGGTGAGAGTCATATGTTCCTGCCGTTAGGGCGGCTGCAAGCAGGTACGTGTGTGGCCTGAAGAGTCTGCAGAGGCACTCAAGGACTGTTTCAACACCACATATTGGAATATGTTTAAGCAGGCTGCCACCCACAATCACTCCACTGACCTCCAGGAATACAGTGACACTGTCACTGCCTTCATCACCAAGTGCACTGAGGATGTAACAGAACTGAAGACCATCACCGTGCGGGCCAATCAGAAGCCGTGGCTGACAGGGGAGGTGTACAGGCTCCCGAAGGCTCGGAACGCTGCCTTCACGGCAGGAGATGTGGAGGGCCTGAGAACAGCTAGGGCCAACCTGTCCCGCGGCATCAGAGAGGCAAAGAGGCAGTACTCCAAGAAGATTTCCCACCGCTTCAGCAACAGCGGAGACACACGGAGCCTGTGGCGGGGGCTACAGATCATCACAGACTACAATCCCCCACCGCGGACCTGCGATAGCACCATCTCTCTGCTGAACGAGCTGAACACCTTCCTCGCTCGATTCGAGGCACAGAACACCACACCTGCACAAGAGTCCCCTCCCCCTCCTGATGACCTGGTGTTGACGCTGTCCCCAGACAGTGTGAGGAGATCATCGCCATCCTACAGAGTGCATCAGTCAAGAATCTTGGGGTCCTGTTCGACCCTCAACTGTGCTTCAACCAACATGTTAGAAGCATAACTAGAATTGCCTTTTTTCATCTGAGAAACATTGCAAGAATCAGACCAATGTTATCTGCAGCGGATGCAGAGACACTGATTCATGCATTTGTTTCATCAAGACTGGATTATTGCAATGCACTGTTCTCGGGACTACCAAAATCTACCACAAAAAGTCTACAGCTTGTACAGAATGCTGCAGCTAGACTGCTGACCAGAACGAGAAGGTTTGATCATATCACACCTATTCTCGCCTCTCTGCACTGGCTACCAATAACTTTCAGATCGGACTTTAAGGTGCTACTGCTAACCTATAAAGCCGTGCATGGATCTTCTCCATCCTACCTGAAGGACCTGATCATTCCTTATAGTCCTTCTCGGTCCCTCCGGTCTTCGGGAGCTGGCCTTCTTTCACTGCCGAAGGTTAAAAAGAAATCGGCCGGACAGAGAGCGTTTGCCTATCGAGCCCCCTTCCTATGGAATAGGCTGCCACAAGTGATCAGGGAAGCTGACTCTGTGGAGCTATTCAAAGGAAAGCTCAAAACGCACCTCTACGATCTTGCATTTGGAACATAGGATTGTGAAAACGATTGTGAAAATGCGAAGTGAAGACCACTCTGGTTGTTTGTGTTGTTAATGCAGTATACATTCCCGCTATGTACTGTTCCGTTCTAATTCACTATTCAGTCTGTTCTAGCATGTTGCGGTGACTGGACTGGATGCCTGGACTCTCCTCATGGTCAACCGGCCAGCACCACATCACCATTTTTGTGCATGTATTTACCTGTATGTCAATTATGGCACCCATTGCACTCCTGACCATCCCTGGAAGAAGGATCCCCCACTATGCGTTTCTTCTCAAGATTTCTTCCTTGCTAATTTCAAGGGAGTTTTTTCTTGCCCTTGTGGGAGCTTGGGTAAAGGGGGGTGTCATAAATATTTGACTTGTTAAGCCCTTTGAGACTGTAATGGTGATTAAGGGCTATACAAATAAAATTGAATTGAATTGAATTGAATCATTCTGCAGGATCAATGGTCATAAAGCCACTGGTCCTTATAACATCCCTGGTCGTGTGTTGAGGGACTGTGCGGGGGAACTCACAGATGTCTTTACAGACATTTTTAACATCGCTCTGAGGCAGGCTGTGGTCCCCACGTGCTTCAAAGCCATCACCATCATCCTGGTCCCGAAGAAATCGACTCCTACCTTCCGGTTGCACTCACTCCCATCTTAATGAAGTGGTGAACGGCTGGTCATGCAACACATTGTCATGCAAGACAAAGCAGGTACAAAAATACACACTCCCTGATTGGCCTGATTGCGAGCAGGTGCCCGCAATCAGACCCAAACAACCTAGCAGATCCGGTGTGCTCCCAACATGTCCATACTCCACCTGCAGGCCAGACGCCGCACGCCCCCCCAAATAGATATAGCTAGGGTGTATTTGAAATTGAAGGTTTTTGATACAGGTTTAACAGACCTCTGATATGTTTAAATTGGTGGATACAATTCTAGACCTGAACTACGAGAGTAACGTGAAACGTTTTGTTTTTTTGTGAAGGGGAAGTATCAATAAATGGTGACAAGTCTCTCCTCCCCCCCCTCCCTGGACCCCTTCCAGTTTGCATATCGGTCAAAACGCTCGACCAATGATGCCATCTCCACTGCCTTCCACGCAGCTCTCACACACCTGGACACCAAAGACCCCTACGTCAGAATGCTGTTCATCGATTTTAGCTCAGCATTCAACACCATCATCCCCCAACAACTTATTCACAAACTGGACCGGCTGGGGCTGAACACCTCACTGTGCAACTGGCTGTTGGACTTCCTGACCGGAAGACCACAGGCTGTTAGGGTCGGCAGAAACACATCCAGCACAATCACAGTGAATACGGGCCCCCCGCCCCCCCAAGGATGTGTACTAAGCCCCCTCCTCTTCACCCTGACTGCACTCAATCACACACTTCCAACCTGTTTGTGAAGTTTGCGGATGACACAACTGTGGTGGGTCTCATCAGCAACGGGGATGAGTCACACTACAGGGGCGAGGTGTGCCGCCTGGCCCTGTGGTGTAAAAACAACCTCTCACTGAACATCGAGAAGACAAAGGAGATTGTAGTAGACTACAGGAGAAAGCGCACCCAGCATGCTCCTCTGACCATCGACCGTGCTGCAGTGGAGAGGGTGAGCAGCACCAGGTTTCTGGGTGTGCACGTCGCAGAAGACCTTTCCTGGACCACCAACATCGCATCGCTAGCCAAGAAGGCTCAACAGCGCCTTTACTTTCTCAGGAAACGGAGGAGAGCTAAAGCCCCGGGCCCCCATCATGTGCACTTTTCATAGAGGCACTGTCGAGAGCATCCTAACCAGCTGCATCCTGGTGTGGTACGGCGCCTTGCACCTCATCCTGCCGCAGGTCCCTCCAGCGCATCGTGAGAGCGGCCGAGGAGATCATTGGTGCCACTCTCCCCTCCCTTGAGGACATATGAAGCACCCGCCTCACCCGCAAAGCCCTCTGCATTGCAGGTGATCCCACCCACCTGCCACAATGCCTCTTCAACCTGCTGCCCTCAGGGAGGAGGCTGCGGATTCTCCAGGCCAGGACCACCAGACTGAAAAACAGCTTCATGCACCAGGCTGTCAGAATGCTCAAACTCCCCCCCCCCCCCCCCGTTCCCCTTCTGCCTCCTTCTCACTGAAAGCCATGGACTCTGCCCCCCCCCCCCCCCCAGATCAACACTGAAATCTGTAATTTGCAACTTTCCTTTTTTGCACTATGCACCAATACCAGTCTCGTGTCTGTCCTTGTGTATGTAGTATGTATATTTTTAAACATTTATTTATTTGATGTATTTTGCACCATTGGGGTTGGAGAGTATTGTTATTTCGATCCTCAGTATGTCCTGTACATATTGCTGAATAGACATAAAAAATGACTGAAGTTTTAGGTTTTCTAGGACCCTGGTTTTTCGTGACAGACATGATTGGCGAAGGAATCTCGTGAGAAACCAAATAATTCATGAACGTATTTTGCAACGCCACCCTACGACCAATAAACTTGGCCTTGCAGGCGCACATGGACAGGAAGAACGGCAGCTGTCATTGTTTAAGGTTAGGACTTGAACAGTAAGGTCAACGCCAGCGAGCCGAGGGGCGAGTTATTCACTCTCAGTGGCTGGGTCATCTCATTCATTTGGAGAGGTCCCGTTCTATTTCATTGGAGTTATTATTAAGGATGTATTATTGACGAGTTTGGGTCAGCTACCTGGTTAGATATAAACAACTAGAATGCAATACATTTTTCCTCCACTGTCTTATAATTAACTCAGGGGTTCGACTGTCATTCGGGGTTGCCGAATATGCAGTCCTTATCTCACAAGATCCGTAGTTTGCTTAATCAGAGTCAACTGAGGGGGTTCATGCGACACAGCTCTCCACCACAAACATTATAAGCCTTATTGTTTCTATTTGCCACTCAAACGTTATCTTCCTGCACCACTGATCATGCAGAAATGAAGATAAAGGTGTGCAACTCAAGCATTTGACCCCATCTGAACAAGAATGTGCTCTGGCCAGTATGATGTACCTACGGCTCAAACTCAAAGGTCCCCATAGTGGGCCGTTCAGTTAAAGCTGCTTACTTACAAGTTGTTTTTTTCTGTTGCACAGTTTATTTAACAATATGGTATACAAGTAAGAAATGAGTCTTTAACCAGTCTATACAGTGATTTCATTCTCTCTTCCTTATATTTATAGTATTTTGCTTAATAACTTGCATGATTTACAATAGGAGAAAAGCTTATCCCCCAATTCAAGTTTTTCGTGGGAGAGGAATAAGGGTTGATAACTTTCCGGTTGTCCGCGTTCATCTCCAAACCCGCTCACATCTTGGTGTGATAACTAATCGGGACACTGTCAGACAGCCATTCCATCTCAGCTTAGAGGGCTGGTCTTTTTTCGAGCTCTTTACAATTTACATTTTAGTGACAAAAAAAACAAAACAACGCACGTTCCCCCCCACGCCCCCACATTAAAGCAATCATGTTCACCCACACAATGAATGATCTGCTCCCCAAGCCGCCGACGTTGCGGACAACAATCAGTTTGTTTTCAGCTTGCGAAGTGGCATCACCGTGTCGGGGCTTGGAGTCTGCGTCAGTGTCATCATGTGCGCCTGCATACATGTCCTTGTGTAACAAAAAAAAATAAACTGACTTTGTCCATTTCCTATTTCAGTATTATGAGCGAGTGCTGCTCAGACACAACAAGAAAAGGGGGAATTCTTCCTTCCTGCACCACGCGTCGTCCGGCAGAGAGCTAGAGACACAAGGCTGCAATGACCAGGAATGAGTTTAAAGAGAACCTGGCCCATAACAAAAACAAATCATTTTACAGTTTCAAACACAAAAACGGTACTTTTTTTCCCAAAAGGTACAAAATAAAAATGTATGAATAACATTAATTGCAGTTTGCGCATTTTTTTTCTTAAAAAAAATACATGAGAAAGGCATGAAAGCATACCAAAACAAAACCAAAATAGAACAAATATCGAGCACATTTGGTCTCAACCAAAAATATATATATATATTCTTTGTGATTCAACTGATTTTAAGAACCCCATTTGCAAATCCCTCAACATTTTAAGAAATGTTGATATTGGTTTCTCATCATCTCTCTCCCCCCCCCCCCCCCCCCCAACGTATCCCGTGTACAACTGTTTCAACTTTTTACACGTCAGTACAAAAAGTGTTCTCAACTTTAGAAAGACGAACAGAGCCCTCTGACAGACGGAGAGTCCAGGGTGCAGGACGGGGAACAAATGGCACACAACTCGGTGCTGCTACAACCCCTCCACAAACTTCTCTAAAGTGTCCCCGGTCGCGTCTCCCCCCGACCCCAAGTCCCCGCCGAGCCCCCCCCTGGCGGGGGTGTTGAGCTGCGGCAGCATGGCGCTCTGCTCCGGGGCCCCCATGTGTCCCGGCTCCAGGGGCCCTCCGAGGCCCGGCCGGGGGGACCCTGCGTGTTGGGGGGAGGGCTGGGGCTGCTGCAGGGGGCTGGAATGTAGCGGTGGCTGTTGCGAGGCGGGACACGGGGACTGGGCGGACACCGGGGATCGAACCTGGTTACCGAGCGTGTTGGCCAGGGCGGGTGGCCCGGGCAGGTGGGCGCCGCCCTGGGGCTGCAGGTGTGACTGGGGGCTCATGGCGCCCGGCGAGCCCATCTGCTGCTTGAGGACGGCTTGTTGCTGCTGGGGGAGCTGCTGCTGCTGCTGCTGCTGCTGCTGCTGGAGCAGGCGCTGATGGAGCAAGTTCTGGGGGGAGTCCATCCCGATGCCGGCCTGGCCGATTTGAGCCATGGGAGGGAGCTGGCCCATGGCTCCTGTGGCTGCTCCTGAACCTGTCTGCATGGCCAGCTGCTGCTGGATGCGGAGCTGGGAGTAGGGGGCTGCCGTGCCCTGGGCTTGCGGTGGGAACTGGCCAGGGTGCCCTTGAGGCATCACTCCCTGCTGCTGCTGCTGCTGCTGCTGCTGCTGCTGCCTTAAAAGCTGCCGACGGTAGAGCTCCTGGATCTGCGCGTTGGAGTTGTGAGCTGGGTTTATCAGCTGTCCCTGGGGGCCCAATGCAGTCATGCCTGGGTTGGCGGGCTGCTGTGTTTGTTGCAGGGTCATTCCAGGCCTTTGCACAGCCACTCCCTGCATGGCCAGGGCCTGCAGGGCCGGTAAGCCTGGTGGCTGCTGCTGCCCCACTTGCTGTGGCGGCTGGGGCTGGTTGGCGTGGTACTTGGCCGTTCTCTGCTTGATGAAAGCTGCCATGAGCTGGGGGTTGGACTTGAGGATGTTGAGGACTTGCTGCTGCTGCTGTGGTGAGCTGGGAGACTTGAGCGTGCGGAGGAGGTCCTGGAGCGCGTTGGGGGCGATGTTGCCGGGTCTCTGCGGGGTTTGTGGCCGGACACCGGGCTGCTGAGGAACCAGCATCCTCTGGGCCTGCTGCCCTTGGGGCATCATGGCTCTCTGCATGGTCAGGGCCTGTTGTGGGGACTGACCGGGAGCCAGGCCTGGTTGCTGAGGCTGTGCCGCCTGCATTTGGCCCCCGCCTCCAGGCCACTGTCCTGGGGCTATGTTGGGTTGCATCACCTGCGGGGCCCGGGGCCCTGGTACCATCTGCATCGGCGCTTGCATGGGTCCGGCCGTACGCTGCGGCTGCTGCGGGCTGATGGGCAGGCCGTTCACGTTGACTCGGTAGTTCTGCTGGTTCTGCTGGGCCTGAGCCATCAGCTCAATGTGCCGGGCCATCTTAATGGCGGCCAGCGGCGGCTGCTGCTGCTGCTGCTGTAGGGGCTGGGGTTGAGGTGGGGCGGGCTGTGGGAGAGGGGACTGCTGCTGGTACAGAGGTGAGGCCTGGGGGCCAGGCTTACCCTGAGACACCGGAGCTGGAGGCTGGCCATTTCGCGGAGTGTTGGGGAAGGAAGGGGACATGACAGCCGCTGCACTGGGGGTCTGGGGCTGGTTGGACAGCGGTTGCTGGGGCGTCTGAGGGGTGCTAGGCTGGGGGAGGGGGTTGGGAGTGCTGGGGGTGCTGGAGGCTGGTGGGGACGGAAGAGCCATGACCCGGCCCTGCATGGTGGCCATCCTCCTCCTCATCATCTGCGCCTGCTGCAGCCGGTGCTGCAGCTGCTGCTGCCGCAACTTGTGCTTGATGTTGAGGCAGAAGGGGACGGGACACTTGTTCTCCTGGCAGTGTTTGGCGTGGTAGCAGCACAGGGCGATCAGCTGCTTGCACACGGGGCAGCCGCCGTTGGTCTTCTTCTTGCAGACCTTGGTGTGCTGCATCACCCTCTTCATCTTCTTGCAGGACGGCAGGGAGCAGTTGGCGTTGCGACACTGGCAGGCGTGGACCAGCGACTGGATGCAGCGCTGGATGCTCAGACGCCTGCTCTCCTGGGGGCTCTTGGCGGCCACATCATCACTATTAGCCATCTTAAGCTCCTCCATGATGTAGCAATGAACACACAGAAAGAAACCATAAGTTAGTGTTGGGAAAAGGGGGTGACTTTCTATTTGTATATTGTAAATATTGCATATTTTGCCATGTTAACAGTTTGAGACCATGTTCTTCCTGGTATTGCCCACAGCACAGATATATATATTTATAAATACATCAGATTGTATTTTAGCAATTAATGAAATATGTGAATGACAGTGGGCTTGTAATGCTTTGCATGAGTGGTAGATATGGAGGTAAGGACCTTTGTGTGGGTTAAGTAAAGCAAAAGAAACCAATCCCAACCCCAATCGACAGGAAGCAATCCAAACCCAGAGCAAACAAAAGCCAAACAAACGGTCTCCATCAGGGAGAGCCAGAATCAGGTGAAGCTACCAGCTGTTCTGCTGGGGGAGGAGCCGTCGGGGCCTGCTGCAACCGCCTGGCTGCTCTCTGCTTGACGAAAGCTGCAATGAGATGGGGGTTTGACCTCAGGATGTTGAGGACTTGCAACTTACCTTAGGCATGACCCTGCCCTGCATGATTGCCATCCTCCTTCTCCTCATCATCGTGGCCCGCTGCTGCTTCAACTTGGGATCCCTGTTGGCCATCTCATGCTCCTCCATGATGTAGCAATGAACACGCAGGTCAACGCCCTGATGGCCGAGAGGGAGTGAGGCGGAAAGAAACCATGAATTAGTGTGGGGAAAAAGGGGTGACTTTCTATTTTGCAATCTATGAGCCAGGGATGCCAAGTGGTGCTCAATGCAGAACAAAAGGGGCGGAGCTTGACCCTCCACCTCTCTGGACATAGTCCAGCTGATTGGGTTGTAGGTTATAGCCAATCAACCTAGTTATGGTGAGAGTAATGGTATGCAGGTTATGGTTAGGGTTTAGGTGATAAAGTATCAGTGAATCCACTGTTTCTGATGGAATCGAACACTATGGTTGACCACCATGGTCTCAATACCGAGAATGCAAAGAACGGACTTGTGGTCTTGGGGAGAACGTACTTGCTCTTCATACTTGGAAGAAGGAACTTGCAAGATCACGCAGAACGATGTTGACAGTTTGAGAAGGTGGTCTTGCTGGTATTGCGCACAGCACAGAGTCATAGTTGTAGTCATTACTCCTAGACACAACTATGCTTCTGTCTTTCTTCAACAGTTTGTTTTTTTGCTCCCATAACCCATAACATAAGACCGAGACAAACAAAAACCCACACACATACACTGGTTTAATAGTAGATGCCGTTTATGTGTTATTCTATGCAACCTGCACAGCCAAACAGTTTGATGATTTATTTCCTGGGAATAGAAATGTCAAGCGTGAAAATGATGTGCAATCAGGGGCTGAGATGTAAACATTACCAATCCGGAATATGAATAATTAATACAATTGCAAGCAACGATAACGGGGTCCTTCTATTTGGCGAGCATGGTGGCCATGGCCTAATGAATTCATCATAGTAAACATTGTTTGATTTAGATAGGTATGATACAATTGCATTTGTATGCCTTATAACTGGTTTACCGGAAGTAAACATATCAAAGTATTCATCAACAATGTTTCTAAAGTATACAGTGTCAAAATACACGTCAAAACGGACTTTTGAGGAATGATGTGTGTACCTCTTTAAGGTCCGGCCTGCGTTGGAGAGTGGCCTCGGTTGGCATAGGCAAACTTCCAACCAATGCATCCAATTATTATATTTTGAATATTTTGAAATATTAAAAAACAGATACACAAACGCACGGGTTTAATAGTAGATGCCGTTTATCTGTGATGTTCTGCCACCTGCTGGTAAAGTGGTGCATTAAGCTTAAGAGCAATTACTGTAGCTGACACTGTGACGTCATGGAATGAGATATCGAAAGCAAAGTTACAGGTTTCCGGTACCTTCTGAAGCTATGCTAGGTTGATAGAATAATGTTCGATAATTAACATAGTATATGTTATGAAACATCGTTGCCAGACTTAAGATCAGACAAGTCTATAGATCATGTGGCCCGCCGCATTTTGACCTCAGCTGTTTCTGAAAACATTATTGAAGTTTTTCCGAAAATATCTGAGCGCTGACGCAGAAACTAAGCAAAAGAAAAACCTGCTGCTCATACGACGCTACCACACACACACCCACACACACACACACACACACACACACGCGCGCGCCTGTTATACTAGTATACGTGTCGTCTTACCCTCTTTCGGCAGCGATCCTCCAAATCAACGGTGGGTCGAGATCAGCTTCACACAGATTAAACTCCACACATCCGCATACAGTTTCGTTTTAGGATGGGCTGGACCTGAGCCGGAGGTGGAGCTGGACTAGTTCGTCCCTCTCCACCGAACAGCCTCCCACAGATGATGCGCCCAATGGTCGCCAATTATTCGAAATAAGGGTGAGATGCTGTTGGGTAGAGGAGAATTTTTCTAAATGTTAAATATGAGCGCTTCTCTTTCAGATGCACTTACTTTCTCTCTGACTCTCTTTACCTACTCACTTTTTTTTTAATATAATCTGTTTTTAGAGATTCTTCTGTAAAACCTTTTGTGTAAGTGACTTGATTTTCTCACTGAGTCTGTGCTCTGTCTCTGCATCAAACAAGGCTCTCTGGGACATGAGGTAGGAGGTCTGGCCCTTAGCTTCTTTTTTTTATTGCACACAGTTTATTTAAAGTTCAGTGTGCAACTTTTCAACTGGCTTTTATCTTTAAATGACCTGTACATATCTGTAGTCCATGCTGACCGATAGTAAATTCAAAGATGAGGACAAAGATGATAAATTCAAAGATGATTGATAACTAGTAAGTTATCAATACATATACATACTGTACATTTGTATTTACAATTGATATATTAAACAAATAAAATATGTTGAAGCGGACGGACGCCTCTTTGTTTAAGATAATCATACATTGGGCCTCCCTCCCACTCACGCCACCCAGCCGATCGCGCTGCGCTAGTTGGTGTCCAACAGTCGCAGTAACAGTTATACTGTTACTGAAGTTTTAAATTCTGATAGTCATGGGGAGGGAGTCATTCTGAAGCCTTCAGACTTTACCAATATGGTTACAACCTAGTGAAACCACAGTAATAGAGGGAGACCATCCGGCTTAGAGACAAAGACAAAAAAGTATCCGATTTTATTTTAGAAATGAATGGATAACAGAAGAAATATGTGAATGACAGCGGGCGTGTAATGCGTTGCATGAGTGGTAGATATGGAGGGAAAGAACTGTGTGATGGTTAAGTAAAGCAACAGAAACCGATCCCAACCCAAATCCACGGGAACCAATCCCAACCCAGGGCAAACCAACGCCAAACAAACGGTCTCCATGAGGGAGACGTGCAATGAGCGTCGGGGAAAGAAGGGGACATGAGCGCCGCTGCACTGGGGGTCTGGGGCTGGTTGGAGAGCGGTTGCTGGGGCGTCTGAGGGGTGTTAGGCTGCGGGAGGGTGATGGGAGTTCGGCATGACCCGGCCCTGCATGGCGGCCATCCTCCACCTCATCATCCCCGCCCGGTGTAGCCGGTGCTTCCGAAACTTGTGCTTGATGTTGAGGCAGAAGGGGACGGGACACTTGTTCTCCTGGCAGTGCTTGGCGTGGAAGCAGCACAGGGCGATCAGCTGCTTGCACAAGGGGCAGCCGGTGTTGTTCTTGCGCTTGCAGCTCTTGTTGTGCTTCATCACCCTCTTCATCTTCTGGCAGGACGGCAGGGAGCAGTTGGCGTTGCGACACTGGCAGGCGTGGACCAGCGACTGGATGCAGCGCTGGATGTTCAGACGCCGGAGATCCTGGGGGCTCTTGGAGGCCACATCATCACTATTGGCCATTTTATGCTCCTCCATGATGTGGCAATGAACACGCAGGTCAATGTTCTGTCGGCAGAGAGGGAGAGAGGCCGAAAGAAACCATGAGTTAGTGTGGGGAAAAAGGGGTGATTTTCTATTTTGCAATCTATGAGCCAGGGATGCCAAGTGGTGCTCAATGCAGAACAAAAGGGGCGGAGCTTGACCGTCCACCTCTCTGGACCTAGTCCAGCTGATTGGGTTGTAGGTTATAGCCAATCAACCTAGTTATGGTGAGAGTAATGGTATGCAGGTTATGGTTAGGGTTTAGGTGATAGAGTATCAGTGAATCCACTGTTTCTGATGGAATCGAACACTATGGTTGACCACCATGGTCTCAATATCGAGAATGCAAAGAACGGACTTGTGGTCTTGGGGAGAACGTACTTGCTCTTCATACTTGGAAGAAGGAACTTGCAAGATCACGCAGAACGATGTTGACCGTTTGAGAAGGTGTTCTTGCTGGTATTGCGCACAGCACAGAGTCATGGTTGTAGTCATTACTCCTAGACACAACTATGCTTCTGTCTTTCTTCAACAGTTTGTTTTTTTGCTCCCATAACCCATTACATAAGACAGAGACAAACAAAAACACATACACTGGTTTAATAGTAGATGCCGTTTATGTGATATTCTATGCAACCTGCACAGCCAAACTGTTTGAGGATCTATTTCCTGGGAATAGAAATGTCAAGCGTGAAAATTATGTGCAATCAGGGGCTGAGATGTAAACATTACCAATCCGGAATATGAATAATTAATACAGTTGCAAGCAACGATAACCGGGTCCTTCTATTTGGCGAGCATGGTGGCCATGGCCTAATGAATTCATCATAGTAAACATTGTTTGATTTAGATAGGTATGATACAATTGCATTTGTATGCCTTATAACTGGTTTACCGGAAGTAAACATATCAAAGTATTCATCAACAATGTTTCTAAAGTATACAGTGTCAAAATACACGTCAAAACGGACTTTTGAGAAATGATGTGTGTACCCCTTTAAGGCCCGGCCTGCGTTGGAGAGTGGCCTCGGTTGGCATAGGCAAACTTCCAACCAATGCATCCAATTATTATATTTTGTATATTTTGAAATATTAAAAAACAGATACACAAACGCACGGGTTTAATAGTAGATGCCGTTTATCTGTGATGTTCTGCCACCTGCTGGTAAAGTGGTGCATTAAGCTTAAGAGCAATTACTGTAGCTGACACTGTGACGTCATGGAATGAGATATCGAAAGCAAAGGTACAGGTTTCCGGTACCTTCTGAAGCTATGCTAGGTTGATAGAATAATGTTCGATAATTAACATAGTATATGTTATGAAACGTCGTTGCCAGACTTAAGATCAGACAAGTCTATAGATCATGTGGCCCGCCGCATTTTGACCTTAGTTGTTTCTGAGAACATTATTGAAGTTTTTCCGAAAATATCTGAGCGCTGACGCAGAAACTAAGCAAAAGAAAACCTGCTGCTCATATGACGCTAACACACACACACACACACACGCACGCACGCACGCGCGCGCGCCTGTTATACTATTATACGTGTCGTCTTACCCTCTTTCGGCAGCGATCCTACAAATCAACGGTGGGTCGAGATCAGCTTCACACAGATTAAACTCCACACATCCACATACAGTTTCGTTTTAGGATGGGCTGGACCTGAGCCGGGAGGTGGAGCTGGACTAGTTCGTCCCTCTCCACCGAACAGCCTCCCACAGATGATGCGCCCAATGGTCGCCAATTATTCGAAATAAGTGTAAGATGCTGTTGGGTAGAGGAGAATTTTTCTAAATGTTAAGTATGAGCGCTTCTCTTTCAGATGCACTTACTTTCTCTCTGACTCTCTTAACCTACTCACTTTTTTTTTATATAATCTGTTTTTAGAGATTCTTCTGTAAAACCTTTTGTGTAAGTGACTTGATTTTCTCACTGAGTCTGTGCTCTGTCTCTGCATCAAACAAGGCTCTCTGGGACATGTGGTAGGAGGTCTGGCCCTTAGATTCTTTTTTTATTGCACACAGTTCATTTAAAGTTCAGTGTGCAACTTTTCAACCGGCTTTTATCTTCAAATGACCTGTACACATCTGTAGTCCATGCTGATCGATAGTAAATTCAATGTTATCAATACATATACATACTATACATTTGTATATATAATTGATATATTCAACAAATAAAATATGTTGAAGCGGACGGACGCCTCTTTGTTTAAAATAATCATACATTGGGCCTCCCTCCCACTCACGCCACCCAGCCGATCATGCTGCGCTAGTTGGTGTCCAACAGTCGCAGTAACAGTTACACTGTTACTGAAGTTTTAAATTCTGATAGTCATGGGGAGGGAGTCATTCTGAAGCCTTCAGACTTTACCAATATGGTTACAACCTAGTGAAACCACAGTAATAGAGGGAGACCATCCGGCTTAGAGACAAAGACAAAAAAGTATCCGATTTTGTTTTAGAAATGAATGGATAACAGAAGAAATATGTGAATGACAGCGGGCGCGTAATGCGTTGCATGAGTGGTAGATATGGAGGGAAAGAACTGTGTGATGGTTAAGTAAAGCAACAGAAACCGATCCCAACCCAAATCCACGGGAACCAATCCCAACCCAGGGCAAACCAACGCTAAACAAAGAGGGCCACCATCATGCCCTGGGCCTGGGACATCCGGGACGGGGACATGGCCATCTAAACGGCAGCACAGGAGGGCTGAGGTTAAGGACCCAGCAGGAGATTGTGATCTCCTTCTGCACCAGTCGTGCCAAAGCTGACGAGTCATGTGCCCGCAGTGACGATTTACATCCTACTGAGTACCCCCCAGCATCACGGACAGCTCACGAAAAATGTCTGCTCACTGAATTCGGCTGCATAAAGAATAAGAGCACACGCAAATACACACATACATATAGACGACTTTTAGACCAAACGTCTGTTTTCATGGCAATGTTTATCAACGGCCAAGAGCATGCCGTGTAGACCTTTCAGTGCGTGACTTTCCGTCCTGGATAAGAGGAAGGGGAGTGTATACTTTTTTTTTTCGTACTGATGCGTCAGTCAGCCACAGGACTGTGTGGGAAGGTAAATCTCAGATTCCTTCAGAGTCCCCCCTAGATCAATCCATGTACCCCACTTTGACAACCACTGCTGTATACCAAGAGCCGGTTTGGCTCCATTATAGACTATGGCCTTTTTTACATTATACTAAACTGGCCTAGCTCAACTCCGTTTGACTGGTCGTCCGTTTGCCCAGAGCGGCTGGGATATGGATCTCCATTCCAAAAGGGTTAGCAGCAGACTTTTTATATTACGTTTTATATTTATCTAAACATGTTTAGTTTCCTCATGTTGTTCTTGTTTGCATAAGGGATGCAAGAAAACCTCCAAAAACTGTGGTCCAGACCTAATGCTCTGAAGGCACTTTTATGGTGATCAAAAAATGTTCACGTAGTTTTCACCATCTGACATATCGAAAGTCAAATTTAATATGTTCTTTAAACAGTGGGGCTTTTTCTGTCACCTGCCCTTTACGATTTACTGCTAGCAGGACACACTTCTAAACTGAGATTTTAATGTTTCAGACATTTGGAAATATAGGGTTTAATCGCATTTAAGTGAGGCTCCTTAATAGGCAGGGTACTTTTTTATTTGCCTTTTGTGTAGAAATATTGACCACAGATGGCTCTATAGAGATTACCGTTGCCCAATGGCTCCTCGGCTGGGATGAACTGTTGACACACTGTGACACGTACCAGTCATCCATCTTTAGTGATCGGGAGGGTCGTTTGGAAAGTAAATATCTGCTAAATATCCAATTTCTCTTTAACAAAAACAAAAACAAAAAAAATGTAAAAAACGCATGAACTGCTATTGAAATGTGTGAAACTCTAAATACAAAAAACAACAGCCTTATGCTGATTTAAATTTCACTTTCAGTTTTCTTGCTGGGTGTTCCTGGTTCATTGAACGCGCAGGGAAGTCCTCCCACCCGGACCTGCCAGTAAGCCAACTAACCTTTTTCAGTTTCAACCACGAAGAAACCCTGGGAGACTATCATAAAAATTAGGGCACCTGCTTATCTTAGACTACTTGACCAACATTGGTTGAAAATAAGAAGCATGTTTTTTGTTATGATAAGCACATGCCCTCATTTTTTATGATAGTCTCCCGAGGTGAGCAAAGAGCCCGGTGACTAATTTGTCAACTAGCAGACTATTGGGCTCAGCCCTACTTGTAATAACCAGCACTTTGAGTGAATACACTCGAGTACCTCCCATTCGATTGAGCCTGCCGTCTGCTGTGCGTCTGTATGATAAACCAGCCTTGACAACCGGTGTCGGTGTGGCTACTGACCGCTGGCACGGAGCTCATGGTGATCTGCTGTGGGTGGTTCATCAGGGACGCGGCCCGCTGTGCCATGGGGGCCTGGGACATCGGGACGTTGGGAAGAGCCATAGTGTTGAACTGGTTGATCCCTGCAAAGAACAGTCAACCAGTCAATCAGTCTCATGAGAGCACATTATTCTTTGGCAGCAGTCACACACAAACAAACCAGATTGTACGGTCACAACGTGTGTTTACACAATAGGACAAGTGGCGCACCTTGGGGGACCTGCATGCGGTTCAGGATCTGATTTGGCACGTTGGGAAGAGGCACGGGACCGTCTGGAGGTAATGAAGGACAGCAGGAGACATAATCAGAGGACCACAAGGACATTGTTTAACAGTCGTTGCTGCAAAGACCTTTCAGCCAGTCAAACTAAGCTGCGCGATGCGCTACAGTTGGATTTGTATGAACAGATATGAGTCGTAGAGTTAAACATTGAGCTCAAATCCCACACAAACAATAGATCTTTATCACTGTCACTTATCACTGTCACTCACAGAAAATGCTTCATTTTAGTTCTGGGGAGAGCCATTCCCTTAATGACTAACTTCTCCAGCTAACCTGCAAAATCAAAAGCACCCTCCCTGGTGGAGGTAGGGAAGGTCTACTTACTCTGTGGCCTGGGGCCCATGGCACTGGGCAGGGGGAGGCCAGGCGGCTGGCCCCCCTGTGCAGTCAGGGGGGCCTGATTAATGATCTGCTTCTGCAGCCGCGAGCGTCTCTTCTCCTCCAGTTCCTTCTGGATTTTATAGATCTTCTCAGCCAGGAAGTGGTAATACTCGTACTACGGTGAGAGGAGGGAAATAAACCAGAATATATCAAATCAACTTTAGGAGTGTCTTTTGCTTTTCTTATCACTGCTTCACTGCAGATTCTACAAGAGTCCGATGCCTTCCCAGAAGTGAAGCGGCCAAGGTTTGTCCTTGTGGCAGCCTGTTTCCAGAGACTCACCCTGCTGTTCGCCGACTCATACATGTCCCCTTCCACCTTCTTGGCGTAGGCCACCAGGTTCTCCATTCGCCTGTCCTTCAGGGCTGCCGGGTCCGGAGTGGGGAATATGGCTTGTACTCTGCAGCCCGGGGAACACGAGAGAAGAGAGAGAGAGAGAGAGATAAGACAAAAGAGAGAGACAAGACAAGAGAGAGACAAAACGAGAGAGAGAGAGACAGAGACAGAGGTGGAGACGGAGAGGGAGAGATAGAGGGAGATGAGATTCAGCAGTGTTACTTACAACAATACAAATGCACATATCCCAGGCCAACAACTTCCTCAGCAAATGACAAAGCCTGCAGTTGATCCAACTTCCCCACAAGAACTCTCTTACCGACAAGCATTCTTTGAACGCAATAAGAGATGATTTACAACCAGATATTGATAGCTGTTCCACTGTTCATGGGTGGTGCATGCAGTAGCCATGCATTGAAAGCATATCGAACATCTACTGCAGGTGTGTGTACGTACAGCTTGTGGACCAGGTGATTGCGGAGGTCTTGCGTCACGTGTTCATGCCACGTTTTCCTGGTACTGGTGGCGGAGAGGGGAGCTGCCGTGGGTAGGTTTCCCTTAGAGGCCACAGAAGAGCCGTCCGAGAGAAGCTGACTGGAGAGCCAAAGGCGGGTCGGTGGGAGAATCATAGGGAAAAACAGTGCATGTCAGTGCAGTTCACTTCTAAAGCCCGTAATCCGTTAGATTCTTTAAGGGCTTGTCTGGCCCACATTATACAACACCCTGCAACCCTACAGCCAGAAACAAGTCCACAAGTCCAAGGGAAGAAACCTTGAAGAGGGAGCCCTCCTTCTTGGGATAGTTAGGAGTGCACTAAGGGTCAGATGTCTTTAAACTAATTTGATCATCCACTGTTGCATACGAAGAAGCTCTATAAATATATCCATCCCAGCAAAGTATTATGCAGAATGAATGAGGTTTCGGAAATTACAAAGACCCAATGATACAGGACTGACTTGTTAGTGTTGAACGTGTTGGGGAGGGAGGGGTCAGCGTGGAGGTTGCTCGGGTTGGACGTGGGCCCGCCAATCCCTGTGCCTCCGGGGGCCATCTGGTTTCCTTTAATGACAGAGACATAGCATCGCATCATTTGAGATCCTTTGGATAAGGAGAAGAATCCTAGTTATTGTCATTGCACATGTACTACACAACAAAATGAGATCTCTGCATTTGACCCATCGGCAGCCTATATTACTGCTGATGCCTTGGTCGAGTGCCCAAGCTGGAGTATAACCCAACATGTACATCTCAATGGTCTTTATGGTGCAGCCTCTTTGACTGCTGGTGCCTTGGTTGTGTGCCTTGGTTGATACACAGGTGTATAAACCCAACATGCATGTCTCTATGGTCTTTATGGTGTGCAAGGAAACTGGAGCATCCGGAGAAAACCCACGTGGACACGGGGAGAACATACACACAGACACACACACACACACACCAACACACACACAAGGTCCCCCCGGCCTGGGTTCAGACCCAGGGCCTTCAGGCTGTGAGGCAGCACTGTGCCCCGGGCCATGACATCAATGTTTAACATTGTGAGATGTTAAATGGGTTTCCCTTTCACACCCTAAATATATAACGCAATAAACCAGGCGAAACAGGGAATAATAGTAGTTTGAGATCATTTAAGGGACTGTGGTATTATGAGTATTATGGGAATTGTTGGTGAAGTGGTAAACAAACTTTACCAATTGCATTGATGGGTCTCAACTGCTGCGGCAGTGTTTGCTGGGTTTGTGCGTTGGTCGCTCCTGACGTCTGCCCGGCCCCTTGAGCCTGGGTTTGCCCTGGTGTCTGGCTGCTGTAGGGCAGCCCCAAGGCCGCATAGGCCCTCTGCATGGAGCTGGGGTCTATGGGGGTTGAGGTGTTGATGGAAGGGGTGCTGGTCTGGCCAGCACCCACTGACGACATGGGATTGGGAAGACCTGTGTTGGGAGAGCTCAGCATGGCTGTGGAGGGAAAAGGAGTGGTTCAATACATTACTTTTGCATTGGAATCCAAATTGGGTAATTTGTATTGGCTGGAGAGAACAAGTATATTTTGCACCGAATCCAACTTGATCAAAGCATCTGGATTGCATTCTTCAAGTATTGATCATGTCTAATACATAGACGCTTAGAGACAAGCTACACACCCCTAGTATAATACCGTTGGTTTGAGACGCCAGAGCCTTAATCCAGTGCTTTGAACGGCAGAGAACTGAATAAATGCATAAATCCCTTTGGGGGACGTACCATTTACATATTTCCCTGGGTTCAGTTCTTGGAGAGAGCAATGGAGGAAACAGAGCGAAGAAATCTCAGAGTGGTTATTTGTTTTGGGGAAAGCACAAGCTGTGGCGTTGTTCTCACCCCCGTGCGAACAAACTAACGACCATAGAGGCTGGAGCACAGTGCCGAGTGCTGAAGGACACGTCGCAGAACATCAAGAGGAAGACAAACAAGGCCACAGGGCAAAAGTGAAGAGCAAGGCGGGTTGCACCCAACTCATTTTACAGAATAAACTGCAAATTGGTTTTGAGGGGGCAGCAGTCGAGAGAAAACAAAGACGTTTATACGTTGGGCCAGAGCCAATTAATCCACGATGTAAGCGAACTTGAGACAAAAATAAAGACCATGAACAAGCATTTCAGTTCAGTACAGAGGAGGGCAGACGGCCAAAGATATGGTTCATGTGGAGCGTTTTTAAATTGGTACTAAAGTTGGGAGGACAGAAAGTTTGTGTTAAACATATGAATAATATAACATGACTTGTACGACTTCATCAGTATTTTTCTTCCATTATAAAGACAGACTTGTTTGATTTATTTGCTGTTGCAGACATGGGCCCAGGAGGCGGTGTACTCACGCTGCTGGGTGCGTTTGTCACTGGCGTTCTTCAGCGGCAGACACACAGGACAGTCGTGCCGTGTGCAGTTCTTCCAGTGAGAGATGATCTGTCTGGACGACGCACAGTGAGCCACTAGAGAGCGAGGCAGAGACAGAGAGACAGAGAGACAGAGTGACAGAGAGAGAGAGAGAGAGAGAGAGAGAGAGAGAGAAAGAGGAGTCAGAGAGCCAGTGAGCAAGCAAAAGGGAGGCAAAAGTTCAGATCTGCAGGTTGCCAGCATTCATCAAGGTCTCACTCACTTTTTCCTCACATTTTTTGATGTATGCCTGGAGTGACCGGCACTTGTTTATGCACAGAACACACCATCCAAACTCTTGCATGCTCCTCAGTAATACTCTAGGCAAAACAATAAGAACTAGATCTGCAGCAAAAGAATCAACTTGAGGCCACGGTCGGATGAACGTTTCCCACACGAGAAAAGGAATGTCCATGGTGTGAGATACAATCGCTTGTTCTGCTTTGGAGCTGTGGCTTGCTCAACAGTCTAGTAGCTAATCTGATGAACGATAGCAGCCTGGACATATGAGAGCCAGGGCCTGGAGCACATTGCCTCGCTGCCCAGCGAGCTGCTGCTGCATCAGCAGAAGGACAACGATTATGATGGCTTCAAGCTTTGTGGACAATGCGCAAATACATACAATTACACTGTTTACGCTTTCACAAAATGGAAACACTTTTGGCAGCTCCTCAAATTAAACTGACCTACGGGCCCTTTGCCTGTTTGGCTTCACTGAGCAATCACCTCATATTTAGACGACTCGGCCAAACTTAACAATAGCATCAATGAAGAAAAGCTCCCTCAGGTGAATTGTTAACCGACTACCAATGTCCTTGTGAGAGCCGTAAAGGCATCAACAATTCAACCATGAGCTGTGTCTCTTTGGTAATTTGGGTAAAATTTTGATGATGAGGGCCAGGTTTACAGGAAATGAGCTGGCCCATTTGTTAGCATGAACACGGCCACATGAATTTAAACCTCGGTCTCCAATAGTTTGGCTCGCAACCATGTGGAGGGTGCCAGAGCAAAGCAGCAGATGACGCCAAATGTAAATGAGACTAGCTTCAGGGGAGTTGTTTAGCGCAATACTGGTAGTGACCAAGAAGGGTTAGGCGATGTAAAATCTCAACATTGCTAGCTTAAAACCTTGTGTGTGCAGGTTGGGACAATTAAATGGATGGAAATAGAATGGAATGAATACAATTATAAAAATGGGATTTTAAAGAGTTTGGACATCCCCAATGTCTGGACTGTCTTGAAAATTTCACACATTATTAGCTCCATGGATTGAGCCAGAATAAGGGCTGTCTCCAACTTAAGAATTGCGTTAGTTGACTAAAAGCATTCCATCCCGACTATTATTCAACTAGTCATCATCTAGTTTTCATGATCATGCTCTGATTCAGAGTTTTCTCAGAGAGGAGGGGCTACTCCTAGACAGTTGTCAGTGTGATTGAATCAATGTATTGCTCACAGCTCTGCAATGAAATAAGATTTGCCAATTTTAAATAGTAAAATATTTTCAATGTATCGCTCGATAACAAAATATATAAACAACTCTCGTTTTCAGATATTTTTGTGTGGAAATGTTATGCATGTATTCCAAAAATAATGTCTTCATCTACGACATCATCGAGTAGCCAAGTATCAAGTTTTGAGTTTATGATTTTTAATAGAAAAAGCGTCCTGTTTGTTCTAGCCTACACTCAAAACATGCATGTTCAGAGAAAGCAGTCCCCTATGTAGATATAAAGTATTCTTATGTATATATTAAACCATACTTCTCTCAAGTATGTTCCGCTAGGTGTTTTTCACCCATTGCAACTATACAAAATGTTGGTCTTAAATGTTAACCATTTAGATTCTACATCTGCTTCAAGTTATTATTTGAGATCAAATAACTGACAAGGAACTATAAATCAAGGCCTTCTTGTTTTGAAGGCGCCTCACAAAAACCAAAGATTTGATAGTTTCCAATGAACAAATACAGAAGTTCTATTTTAATGTTTGTTATACAGTCCATGTGCGCATCACACACACTGCTGATTTTTACTGCTTTTTAGGTTGACTGCCAGAGGGATACACAGAGATATCAATTTTGTAATCATTGGAGAATTCTCGAAAGTTGACTCATCAGGTTTAATTGCATTTCAGTTGTTGTTCAGTTGTACCCTGCTGTTCAGGGCTGGGTACTTTGTAAATGGCCTATCCTGTAGAAATATTCACAGAACGAAGACTTTAGAAAAGTGCTGCTGCCTGACTCCATGGCTGTTATAAAAAACTAGACACACTAGGACTCACTACAGGGATTGTGTCTTTAGTTCCCCGCGTCAGATCGTGGTCATTTGCAGCCTGAATCAGTGTTAAATATGATAGCCAGTAGGGTGGGTGAGGCCGCAGGGTGGGTGAGGCAGTAGGGTGGGGGAGGCACCAGGGTGGGTGAGGCGGCACGGTGGGTGAGGCCGCAGGGTGGGTGAGGCTGCAGTGTGGCGAGACGCAGCAGGATGGGTGAGGCAGTAGGGTGGGTGAGGCAGTAGGGTGGGTGAGGCAGTAGGGCGGGTGAGGCCGCAGGGTGGGTGAGGCCGAAGGGTGGGTGAGGCAGTAGGGTGGGTGAGGCAGTAGGGTGGGTGAGGCAGAAGGGCGGGTGAGGCTGCAGGGTGGGTGAGGCCGAAGGGTGGGTGAGGGTGCAGTGTGGGTGAACGTTCGGAACAACTGTGTGATGTGGAGACACTCACCCTGGCAGGACTTGCCGGCCTGGCAGTGGGTCATGTGGTTCAGCACGTTCTTCATGGTGCGACAGTGCGGGAGGGCACAGGCCCTCACCTCCCCGTTGGCCTGCTCTCGACGCTGGCACTTGTGTGCGTGGAGCAGTAGGACCAGCTGCTGCTGGATCAGCTTGCGCTTCTCCGGGTCAGCTGTGGGGACGGCCGCGGGCGCCGGCACGCCACTTGTACCGCCTCCCAGGGCCAACATGGCCGCCTGCTGCTGGGGTTGTTGCTGGAGCTGCGGAAGGAGAGGGGGACAGAAGGAACATGATGAGCCCGATACATTTATGTACCTCGGTGTCCAGATCACTGATGATCTGACGTGGTCTACCCACCTGGACACCATGGTAAAGAAAGCCAGACAGAGACTTTTCCATCTCAGGAGGCTGAAGAAATTCAGAGCATCAAAACCAGACCTGCAGAGCTTCTACACCTGCACCATTGAGAGCATGCTGACTGGGAACATCACCGCTTGGTATGGGAACACCACCATGCAGGACCATAAGGCTCTGCAGAGAGTTGTGCATTCAGCTTAGCGTATCATAGTGGGGGAAATCCCTAATCTAGGAGACATTTATATCAAGCGGTGCAAGGGCAGGACCACCAGAATACTGAAAGACCCCAGCCGGAATTACACTTCAAGTTAAGCAAAAGAAACCAATCCCAACCCAAATCAACAGGAAGCAATCCCAACCCAGGGCAAACCAATGCCAAACAAACTGGCTCCATCAGGGAGAGGCTGATCCACAATCAAGGGAATTTACCAGCTGTTCTGCAGGGGGGGGGGCCGTCTCGGCCTGCTGCAATGGCTGGTACTTGGCTTTTCTCTGCTTGATGAACGCTAAGGATGTTGAGGACTTGCAACTTGCCCTAGGCATGACCCTGCCCTGCATGATTGCCATCCTCCTTCTCCTCATCATCGTGGCCCGCTGCTGCTTCAACTTGGGATCCCTGTTGGCCATCTCATGCTCCTCCATGATGTAGCAATGAACACGCAGGTCAACGTCCTGACGGCAGAGAGGGAGAGAGGCCGAAAGAAACCATGAGTTAGTGTGGGGAAAAAGGAGGAGCAAAAGGGGCGGAGCTTGACCCTCCACCTCTCTGGACCTAGTCCAGCTGATTGGGTTTTAGGTCAAAGCCAATCAACCTAGTTACAGTGAGGGTTATGGTAAGGTTTACAGGTTATGGTTAGGTTTAGGTGATAGAGTATCAGTGAATCCACTGTTTCTGATGGAATTCGAACACCATGGTTGACCACCATGGTCTCAATACCGAGAATGCAAAGAACGGATTTGTGGTCTTGGGGAGAACGTACTTGCTCTTCATACTTGGAAGAAGGAACTTGCAAGATCACGCAGAACGATGTTGACTGTTTGAGAAGGTGTTCTTGCTGGTATTGCACACAGCACAGAGTCATAGCTGTAGTCATTACTCCTAGACACAACTATGCTTCTGTCTTTCTTCAACAGTTTGTTTTTTTGCTCCCATAACCCATAACATAAGACAGAGACAAACAAAAACACACACACATACACTGGTTTAATAGTAGATGCCGTTTATGTGTTATTCTATGCAACCTGCACAGCCAAACAGTTTGAGGATCTATTTCCTGGGAATAGAAATGTCAAGCGTGAAAATGATGTGCAATCAGGGGCTGAGATGTAAACATTACCAATCCGGAATATGAATAATTAATATAGTTGCAAGCAACGATAACCGGGTCCTTCTATTTGGCGAGCATGGTGGCAATGGCCTAATGAATTAATCATAGTAAACATTGTTTGATTTAGATAGGTATGATACAATTGCATAAGTATGCCTTATAACTGGTTTACCGGAAGTAAACATATCAAAGTATTCATCAACAATGTTTCTAAAGTATACAGTGTCAAAATACACGTCAAAACGGACTTTTGATAAATGATGTGTGTACCCCTTTAAGGTCCGGCCTGCGTTGGAGAGTGGCCTCGGTTGGCATAGGCAAACTTCCAACCAATGCATCCAATTATTATATTTTGAATATTTTGAAATATTAAAAAACAGATACACAAACGCACGGGTTTAATAGTAGATGCCGTTTATCTGTGATGTTCTGCCACCTGCTGGTAAAGTGGTGCATTAAGCTTAAGAGCAATTACTGTAGCTGACACTGTGACGTCATGGAATGAGATATCGAAAGCAAAGTTACAGGTTTCCGGTACCTTCTGAAGCTATGCTAGGTTGATAGAATGTTCGATAATTAACATAGTATATGTTATGAAACATCGTTGCCAGACTTAAGATCAGACAAGTCTAAAATATCTGAGCGCTGACGCAGAAACTAAGCAAAAGAAAAACCTGCTGCTCATACGACGCTACCACACACACACACACACACACACGCGCGCGCGCCTGTTATACTATTATACGTGTCGTCTTACCCTCTTTCGGCAGCGATCCTCCAAATAAACGGTGGGTCGAGATCAGCTTCACACAGATTAAACTCCACACATCCGCATACAGTTTCGTTTTAGGATGGGCTGGACCTGAGCCGGAGGTGGAGCTGGACTAGTTCGTCCCTCTCCACCGAACAGCCTCCCACAGATGATGCGCCCAATGGTCGCCAATTAATCGAAATAAGGGTGAGATGCTGTTGGGTAGAGGAGAATTTTTCTAAATGTTAAATATGAGCGCTTCTCTTTCAGATGCACTTACTTTCTCTCTGACTCTCTTTACCTACTCACTTTTTTTTTAATATAATCTGTTTTTAGAGATTCTTCTGTAAAACCTTTTGTGTAAGTGACTTGATTTTCTCACTGAGTCTGTGCTCTGTCTCTGCATCAAACAAGGCTCTCTGGGACATGAGGTAGGAGGTCTGGCCCTTAGCTTCTTTTTTTTATTGCACACAGTTTATTTAAAGTTCAGTGTGCAACTTTTCAACTGGCTTTTATCTTTAAATGACCTGTACATATCTGTAGTCCATGCTGACCGATAGTAAATTCAAAGATGAGGACAAAGATGATAAATTCAAAGATGATTGATAACTAGTAAGTTATCAATACATATACATACTGTACATTTGTATTTACAATTGATATATTAAACAAATAAAATATGTTGAAGCGGACGGACGCCTCTTTGTTTAAGATAATCATACATTGGGCCTCCCTTCCACTCACGCCACCCAGCCGATCGCGCTGCGCTAGTTGGTGTCCAACAGTCGCAGTAACAGTTACACTGTTACTGAAGTTTTAAATTCTGATAGTCATGGGGAGGGAGTCATTCTGAAGCCTTCAGACTTCACCAATATGGTTACAACCTAGTGAAACCACAGTAATAGAGGGAGACCATCCGGCTTAGAGACAAAGACAAAAAAGTATCCGATTTTATTTTAGAAATGAATGGATAACAGAAGAAATATGTGAATGACAGCGGGCGTGTAATGCGTTGCATGAGTGGTAGATATGGAGGGAAAGAACTGTGTGATGGTTAAGTAAAGCAACAGAAACCGATCCCAACCCAAATCCACGGGAACCAATCCCAACCCAGGGCAAACCAACGGCAAACAAACGGTCTCCATGAGGGAGACGTGCAATGAGCGTCGGGGAAAGAAGGGGACATGAGCGCCGCTGCACTGGGGGTCTGGGGCTGGTTGGAGAGCGGTTGCTGGGGCGTCTGAGGGGTGTTAGGCTGCGGGAGGGTGATGGGAGTTCGGCACAAGTTGCTGCAGCTGCTGCTGCCGCAACTTGTGCTTGATGTTGAGGCAGAAGGGGACGGGACACTTGTTCTCCTGGCAGTGCTTGGCGTGGTAGCAGCACAGGGCGATCAGCTGCTTGCACACGGGGCAGCCGGCGTTGGTCTTCTTCTTGCAGACCTTGGTGTGCTGCACCACCCTCTTCATCTTCTGGCAGGACGGCAGGGAGCAGTTGGCGTTGCGACACTGGCAGGCGTGGACCAGCGACTGGATGCAGCGCTGGATACTCAGACGCTGGAGATCCTGGGGGCTCTTGGTGGCCACATCATCACTATTAGCCATCTTAAGCTCCTCCATGATGTAGCAATGAACACACAGAAAGAAACCATAAGTTAGTGTTGGGAAAAGGGGGTGACTTTCTATTTGTATATTGTAAATATTGCATATTTTGCCATGTTAACAGTTTGAGACCATGTTCTTCCTGGTATTGCCCACAGCACAGATATATATATATATAAATACATCAGATTGTATTTTAGCAATTAATGAAATATGTGAATGACAGTGGGCTTGTAATGCTTTGCATGAGTGGTAGATATGGAGGTAAGGACCTTTGTGTGGGTTAAGTAAAGCAAAAGAAACCAATCCCAACCCCAATCGACAGGAAGCAATCCAAACCCAGAGCAAACAAAAGCCAAACAAACGGTCTCCATCAGGGAGAGCCAGAATCAGGTGAAGCTACCAGCTGTTCTGCTGGGGGAGGAGCCGTCGGGGCCTGCTGCAACCGCCTGGCTGCTCTCTGCTTGACGAAAGCTGCCATGAGATGGGGGTTTGACCTCAGGATGTTGAGGACTTGCAACTTGCCTTAGGCATGACCCTGCCCTGCATGATTGCCATCCTCCTTCTCCTCATCATCGTGGCCCGCTGCTGCTTCAACTTGGGATCCCTGTTGGCCATCTCAAACTCCTCCATGATGTAGCAATGAACATGCAGGTCAACGCCCTGACGGCCGAGAGGGAGAGAGGCCAAAAGAAACCATGAGTTAGTGTGGGGAAAAAGGGGTGACTTTCTATTTTGCAATCTATGAGCCAGGGATGCCAAGTGGTGCTCAATGCAGAACAAAAGGGGCGGAGCTTGACCCTCCACCTCTCTGGACCTAGTCCAGCTGATTGGGTTGAGGTTATGTGTGTGTGTTATAACACACACACACACACACACACACACACACACACACAATAGTAGATGCCGTTTATGTGTGATGTTGTGCCATCTGCTGGTAAGATGGTGCATTACGCTTAAGAGTAATTACTGTAACTGACACTGTGACTTCATGGAATGAGATATCGAAACCAAACTGTTGTTTTTTGGGAGGGGCCCTCTATGTGAATGGAAAGTTACAGGTTTCTGCTACCTTCTGAAGCTTTGATAGGTTGATAGAATAATGTTCGATGATTTACATATATGTTATCAAACATCGTTGCCAGATTTCAGATCAGACAAGTCTATAGATCATGTGGCCCACATTTTGACTTTAGTTGATTCTGAGAACATTATTTAAGTTTTTCCGAAAATATCTGAACCCTGACGCGGAAACTAACCAAAAAAAACACACGCGCACAAACACACACACGTTATACTATTATACTTGTCCGGGAAGCCTTACCCTCTTACGGCAGCGATCCTCCAAATCAACGGTGGTCCAGATCAGCTCAACACAGATTGAACTCCAAAAATCCGCACACACTTTCGTTATAGGATGGGCTGCAAACGTGTTTTAGGTGCCACCTATTGTCAACTAAAAGGAATTACCCGATTATATTAGACATTAATATAAAACTATTTACAAACTCTTCCCCACAACCCAAAGCGGATCCTAAACAGGAGGACCCATTTATAAAAATGTATTCTGGATTAAATCTAGGTTCAGCTCCAGCCGCAGGCATGGCCTCCGGTGAGAGTCATATGTACCTGCCGTTAAGGCGGCTGCAAGCAGGTACGTGTGTGGCCTGAAGAGTCTGCAGAGGCACTCAAGGACTGTTTCAACACCACATATTGGAATATGTTTAAGCAGGCTGCCACCCACAATCACTCCACTGACCTCCAGGAATACAGTGACACTGTCACTGCCTTCATCACCAAGTGCACTGAGGATGTAACAGAACTGAAGACCATCACCGTGCGGGCCAATCAGAAGCCGTGGCTGACAGGGGAGGTGTACAGGCTCCCGAAGGCTCGGAACGCTGCCTTCACGGCAGGAGATGTGGAGGGCCTGAGAACAGCTAGGGCCAACCTGTCCCGCGGCATCAGAGAGGCAAAGAGACAGTACTCCAAGAAGATTTCCCACCGCTTCAGCAACAGCGGAGACACACGGAGCCTGTGGCGGGGGCTACAGATCATCACAGACTACAATCCCCCACCGCGGACCTGCGATAGCACCATCTCTCTGCTGAACGAGCTGAACACCTTCCTCGCTCGATTCGAGGCACAGAACACCACACCTGCACAAGAGTCCCCTCCCCCTCCTGATGACCTGGTGTTGACGCTGTCCCCAGACAGTGTGAGGAGATCATTCTGCAGGATCAATGGTCATAAAGCCACTGGACCTTATAACATCCCTGGTCGTGTGTTGAGGGACTGTGCGGGGGAACTCACAGATGTCTTTACAGACATTTTTAACATCGCGCTGAGGCAGGCTGTGGTCCCCACGTGCTTCAAAGCCATCACCATCATCCTGGTCCCGAAGAAATCGACTCCTACCGTCCGGTTGCACTCACTCCCATCTTAATGAAGTGGTGAACGGCTGGTCATGCAACACATTGTCATGCAAGACAAAGCAGGTACAAAAATACACACTCCCTGATTGGCCTGATTGCGAGCAGGTGCCCGCAATCAGACCCAAACAACCTAGCAGATCCGGTGTGCTCCCAACATGTCCATACTCCACCTGCAGGCCAGACGCCGCACGCCCCCCCAAATAGATATAGCTAGGGTGTATTTGAAATTGAAGGTTTTTGATACAGGTTTTACAGACCTCTGATATGTTTAAATTGGTGGATACAATTCTAGACCTGAACTACGAGAGTAACGTGAAACGTTTTGTTTTTTTGTGAAGGGGAAGTATCAATAAATGGTGACAAGTCTCTCCTCCCCCCCCTCCCTGGACCCCTTCCAGTTTGCATATCGGTCAAAACGCTCGACCAATGATGCCATCTCCACTGCCTTCCACGCAGCTCTCACACACCTGGACACCAAAGACCCCTACGTCAGAATGCTGTTCATCGATTTTAGCTCAGCATTCAACACCATCATCCCCCAACAACTTATTCACAAACTGGACCGGCTGGGGCTGAACACCTCACTGTGCAACTGGCTGTTAGACTTCCTGACTGGAAGACCACAGGCTGTTAGGGTCGGCAGAAACACATCCAGCACAATCACAGTGAATACGGGCCCCCCGCCCCCCCAAGGATGTGTACTCAGGAAGCGGAGGAGAGCTAAAGCCCCGGGCCCCCATCATGCGCACTTTTCATAGAGGCACTGTCGAGAGCATCCTAACCAGCTGCATCCCGGTGTGGTACGGCGCCTTGCACCTCATCCTGCCGCAGGTCCCTCCAGCGCATCGTGAGAGCGGCCGAGGAGATCATTGGTGCCACTCTCCCCTCCCTTGAGGACATATGAAGCACCCGCCTCACCCGCAAAGCCCTCTGCATTGCAGGTGATCCCACCCACCTGCCACAATGCCTCTTCAACCTGCTGCCCTCAGGGAGGAGGCTGCGGATTCTCCAGGCCAGGACCACCAGACTGAAAAACAGCTTCATGCACCAGGCTGTCAGAATGCTCAAACTCCCTCCCCACTCTGCCCCCCCCCCCCACCGTTCCCCTTCTGCCTCCTTCTCACTGAAAGCCATGGACTCTGCCCCCCCCCCCCCCCAGATCAACACTGAAATCTGTAATTTGCAACTTTCCTTTTTTGCACTATGCACCAATACCAGTCTCGTGTCTGTCCTTGTGTATGTACTATGTATATTTTTAAACATTTATTTATTTGATGTATTTTGCACCATTGGGGTTGGAGAGTATTGTTATTTCGATCCTCAGTATGTCCTGTACATATTGCTGAATAGACATAAAAAATGACTGAAGTTTTAGGTTTTCTAGGACCCTGGTTTTTCGTGACAGACATGATTGGCGAAGGAATCTCGTGAGAAACCAAATAATTCATGAACGTATTTTGCAACGCCACCCTACGACCAATAAACTTGGCCTTGCAGGCGCACATGGACAGGAGGAACGGCAGCTGTCATTGTTTAAGGTTAGGACTTGAACAGTAAGGTCAACGCCAGCGAGCCGAGGGGCGAGTTATTCACTCTCAGTGGCTGGGTCATCTCATTCATTTGGAGAGGTCCCGTTCTATTTCATTGGAGTTATTATTAAGGATGTATTATTGACGAGTTTGGGTCAGCTACCTGGTTAGATATAAACAATTAGAATGCAATACATTTTTCCTCCACTGTCTTATAATTAACTCAGGGGTTCGACTGTCATTCGGGGTTGCCGAATATGCAGTCCTTATCTCACAAGATCCGTAGTTTGCTTAATCAGAGTCAACTGAGGGGGTCCATGCGACACAGCTCTCCACCACAAACATTATAAGCCTTATTGTTTCTATTTGCCACTCAAACGTTATCTTCCTGCACCACTGATCATGCAGAAATAAAGATAAAGGTGTGCAACTCAAGCATTTGACCCCATCTGAACAAGAATGTGCTCTGGCCAGTATGATGTACCTACGGCTCAAACTCCAAGGTCCCCATAGTGGGCCGTTCAGTTAAAGCTGCTTACTTACAAGTTGTTTTTTTCTGTTGCACAGTTTATTTAACAATATGGTATACAAGTAAGAAATGAGTCTTTAACCAGTCTATACAGTGATTTCATTCTCTCTTCCTTATATTTATAGTATTTTGCTTAGTAACTTGCATGATTTACAATAGGAGAAAAGCTTATCCCCCAATTCAAGTTTTTCGTGGGAGAGGAATAAGGGTTGATAACTTTCCGGTTGTCCGCGTTCATCTCCAAACCCGCTCACATCTTGGTGTGATAACTAATCGGGACACTGTCAGACAGCCATTCCATCTCAGCTTAGAGGGCTGGTCTTTTTTCGAGCTCTTTACAATTTACATTTTAGTGACAAAAAAAACAAAACAACGCACGTTCCCCCCCACGCCCCCACATTAAAGCAATCATGTTCACCCACACAATGAATGATCTGCTCCCCAAGCCGCCGACGTTGCGGACAACAATCAGTTTGTTTTCAGCTTGCGAAGTGGCATCACCGTGTCGGGGCTTGGAGTCTGCGTCAGTGTCATCATGTGCGCCTGCATACATGTCCTTGTGTAACAAAAAAAAATTAACTGACTTTGTCCATTTCCTATTTCAGTATTATGAGCGAGTGCTGCTCAGACACAACAAGAAAAGGGGGAATTCTTCCTTCCTGCACCACGCGTCGTCCGGCAGAGAGCTAGAGACACAAGGCTGCAATGACCAGGAATGAGTTTAAAGAGAACCTGGCCCATAACAAAAACAAATCATTTTACAGTTTCAAACACAAAAACGGTACTTTTTTTCCCAAAAGGTACAAAATAAAAATGTATGAATAACATTAATTGCAGTTTGCGCATTTTTTTTCTTAAAAAAAATACATGAGAAAGGCATGAAAGCATACCAAAACAAAACCAAAATAGAACAAATATCGAGCACATTTGGTCTCAACCAAAAATATATATATATATTCTTTGTGATTCAACTGATTTTAAGAACCCCATTTGCAAATCCCTCAACATTTTAAGAAATGTTGATATTGGTTTCTCATCATCTCTCCCCCCCCCCCCACCCCCCAACGTATCCCGTGTACAACTGTTTCAACTTTTTACACGTCAGTACAAAAAGTGTTCTCAACTTTAGAAAGACGAACAGAGCCCTCTGACAGACGGAGAGTCCAGGGTGCAGGACGGGGAACAAATGGCACACAACTCGGTGCTGCTACAACCCCTCCACAAACTTCTCTAAAGTGTCCCCGGTCGCGTCTCCCCCCGACCCCAAGTCCCCGCCGAGCCCCCCCCTGGCGGGGGTGTTGAGCTGCGGCAGCATGGCGCTCTGCTCCGGGGCCCCCATGTGTCCCGGCTCCAGGGGCCCTCCGAGGCCCGGCCGGGGGGACCCTGCGTGTTGGGGGGAGGGCTGGGGCTGCTGCAGGGGGCTGGAATGTAGCGGTGGCTGTTGCGAGGCGGGACACGGGGACTGGGCGGACACCGGGGATCGAACCTGGTTACCGAGCGTGTTGGCCAGGGCGGGTGGCCCGGGCAGGTGGGCGCCGCCCTGGGGCTGCAGGTGTGACTGGGGGCTCATGGCGCCCGGCGAGCCCATCTGCTGCTTGAGGACGGCTTGTTGCTGCTGGGGGAGCTGCTGCTGCTGCTGCTGCTGCTGCTGCTGGAGCAGGCGCTGATGGAGCAAGTTCTGGGGGGAGTCCATCCCGATGCCGGCCTGGCCGATTTGAGCCATGGGAGGGAGCTGGCCCATGGCTCCTGTGGCTGCTCCTGAACCTGTCTGCATGGCCAGCTGCTGCTGGATGCGGAGCTGGGAGTAGGGGGCTGCCGTGCCCTGGGCTTGCGGTGGGAACTGGCCAGGGTGCCCTTGAGGCATCACTCCCTGCTGCTGCTGCTGCTGCTGCTGCTGCTGCTGCCTTAAAAGCTGCCGACGGTAGAGCTCCTGGATCTGCGCGTTGGAGTTGTGAGCTGGGTTTATCAGCTGTCCCTGGGGGCCCAATGCAGTCATGCCTGGGTTGGCGGGCTGCTGTGTTTGTTGCAGGGTCATTCCAGGCCTTTGCACAGCCACTCCCTGCATGGCCAGGGCCTGCAGGGCCGGTAAGCCTGGTGGCTGCTGCTGCCCCACTTGCTGTGGCGGCTGGGGCTGGTTGGCGTGGTACTTGGCCGTTCTCTGCTTGATGAAAGCTGCCATGAGCTGGGGGTTGGACTTGAGGATGTTGAGGACTTGCTGCTGCTGCTGTGGTGAGCTGGGAGACTTGAGCGTGCGGAGGAGGTCCTGGAGCGCGTTGGGGGCGATGTTGCCGGGTCTCTGCGGGGTTTGTGGCCGGACACCGGGCTGCTGAGGAACCAGCATCCTCTGGGCCTGCTGCCCTTGGGGCATCATGGCTCTCTGCATGGTCAGGGCCTGTTGTGGGGACTGACCGGGAGCCAGGCCTGGTTGCTGAGGCTGTGCCGCCTGCATTTGGCCCCCGCCTCCAGGCCACTGTCCTGGGGCTATGTTGGGTTGCATCACCTGCGGGGCCCGGGGCCCTGGTACCATCTGCATCGGCGCTTGCATGGGTCCGGCCGTACGCTGCGGCTGCTGCGGGCTGATGGGCAGGCCGTTCACGTTGACTCGGTAGTTCTGCTGGTTCTGCTGGGCCTGAGCCATCAGCTCAATGTGCCGGGCCATCTTAATGGCGGCCAGCGGCGGCTGCTGCTGCTGCTGCTGTAGGGGCTGGGGTTGAGGTGGGGCGGGCTGTGGGAGAGGGGACTGCTGCTGGTACAGAGGTGAGGCCTGGGGGCCAGGCTTACCCTGAGACACCGGAGCTGGAGGCTGGCCATTTCGCGGAGTGTTGGGGAAGGAAGGGGACATGACAGCCGCTGCACTGGGGGTCTGGGGCTGGTTGGACAGCGGTTGCTGGGGCGTCTGAGGGGTGCTAGGCTGGGGGAGGGGGTTGGGAGTGCTGGGGGTGCTGGAGGCTGGTGGGGACGGAAGAGCCATGACCCGGCCCTGCATGGTGGCCATCCTCCTCCTCATCATCTGCGCCTGCTGCAGCCGGTGCTGCAGCTGCTGCTGCCGCAACTTGTGCTTGATGTTGAGGCAGAAGGGGACGGGACACTTGTTCTCCTGGCAGTGTTTGGCGTGGTAGCAGCACAGGGCGATCAGCTGCTTGCACACGGGGCAGCCGCCGTTGGTCTTCTTCTTGCAGACCTTGGTGTGCTGCACCACCCTCTTCATCTTCTTGCAGGACGGCAGGGAGCAGTTGGCGTTGCGACACTGGCAGGCGTGGACCAGCGACTGGATGCAGCGCTGGATGCTCAGACGCCTGCTCTCCTGGGGGCTCTTGGCGGCCACATCATCACTATTAGCCATCTTAAGCTCCTCCATGATGTAGCAATGAACACACAGAAAGAAACCATAAGTTAGTGTTGGGAAAAGGGGGTGACTTTCTATTTGTATATTGTAAATATTGCATATTTTGCCATGTTAACAGTTTGAGACCATGTTCTTCCTGGTATTGCCCACAGCACAGATATATATATTTATAAATACATCAGATTGTATTTTAGCAATTAATGAAATATGTGAATGACAGTGGGCTTGTAATGCTTTGCATGAGTGGTAGATATGGAGGTAAGGACCTTTGTGTGGGTTAAGTAAAGCAAAAGAAACCAATCCCAACCCCAATCGACAGGAAGCAATCCAAACCCAGAGCAAACAAAAGCCAAACAAACGGTCTCCATCAGGGAGAGCCAGAATCAGGTGAAGCTACCAGCTGTTCTGCTGGGGGAGGAGCCGTCGGGGCCTGCTGCAACCGCCTGGCTGCTCTCTGCTTGACGAAAGCTGCAATGAGATGGGGGTTTGACCTCAGGATGTTGAGGACTTGCAACTTACCTTAGGCATGACCCTGCCCTGCATGATTGCCATCCTCCTTCTCCTCATCATCGTGGCCCGCTGCTGCTTCAACTTGGGATCCCTGTTGGCCATCTCATGCTCCTCCATGATGTAGCAATGAACACGCAGGTCAACGCCCTGATGGCCGAGAGGGAGTGAGGCGGAAAGAAACCATGAATTAGTGTGGGGAAAAAGGGGTGACTTTCTATTTTGCAATCTATGAGCCAGGGATGCCAAGTGGTGCTCAATGCAGAACAAAAGGGGCGGAGCTTGACCCTCCACCTCTCTGGACATAGTCCAGCTGATTGGGTTGTAGGTTATAGCCAATCAACCTAGTTATGGTGAGAGTAATGGTATGCAGGTTATGGTTAGGGTTTAGGTGATAAAGTATCAGTGAATCCACTGTTTCTGATGGAATCGAACACTATGGTTGACCACCATGGTCTCAATACCGAGAATGCAAAGAACGGACTTGTGGTCTTGGGGAGAACGTACTTGCTCTTCATACTTGGAAGAAGGAACTTGCAAGATCACGCAGAACGATGTTGACAGTTTGAGAAGGTGGTCTTGCTGGTATTGCGCACAGCACAGAGTCATAGTTGTAGTCATTACTCCTAGACACAACTATGCTTCTGTCTTTCTTCAACAGTTTGTTTTTTTGCTCCCATAACCCATAACATAAGACCGAGACAAACAAAAACCCACACACATACACTGGTTTAATAGTAGATGCCGTTTATGTGTTATTCTATGCAACCTGCACAGCCAAACAGTTTGATGATTTATTTCCTGGGAATAGAAATGTCAAGCGTGAAAATGATGTGCAATCAGGGGCTGAGATGTAAACATTACCAATCCGGAATATGAATAATTAATACAATTGCAAGCAACGATAACGGGGTCCTTCTATTTGGCGAGCATGGTGGCCATGGCCTAATGAATTCATCATAGTAAACATTGTTTGATTTAGATAGGTATGATACAATTGCATTTGTATGCCTTATAACTGGTTTACCGGAAGTAAACATATCAAAGTATTCATCAACAATGTTTCTAAAGTATACAGTGTCAAAATACACGTCAAAACGGACTTTTGAGGAATGATGTGTGTACCTCTTTAAGGTCCGGCCTGCGTTGGAGAGTGGCCTCGGTTGGCATAGGCAAACTTCCAACCAATGCATCCAATTATTATATTTTGAATATTTTGAAATATTAAAAAACAGATACACAAACGCACGGGTTTAATAGTAGATGCCGTTTATCTGTGATGTTCTGCCACCTGCTGGTAAAGTGGTGCATTAAGCTTAAGAGCAATTACTGTAGCTGACACTGTGACGTCATGGAATGAGATATCGAAAGCAAAGTTACAGGTTTCCGGTACCTTCTGAAGCTATGCTAGGTTGATAGAATAATGTTCGATAATTAACATAGTATATGTTATGAAACATCGTTGCCAGACTTAAGATCAGACAAGTCTATAGATCATGTGGCCCGCCGCATTTTGACCTCAGCTGTTTCTGAAAACATTATTGAAGTTTTTCCGAAAATATCTGAGCGCTGACGCAGAAACTAAGCAAAAGAAAAACCTGCTGCTCATACGACGCTACCACACACACACCCACACACACACACACACACACACACACGCGCGCGCCTGTTATACTAGTATACGTGTCGTCTTACCCTCTTTCGGCAGCGATCCTACAAATCAACGGTGGGTCGAGATCAGCTTCACACAGATTAAACTCCACACATCCGCATACAGTTTCGTTTTAGGATGGGCTGGACCTGAGCCGGAGGTGGAGCTGGACTAGTTCGTCCCTCTCCACCGAACAGCCTCCCACAGATGATGCGCCCAATGGTCGCCAATTATTCGAAATAAGGGTGAGATGCTGTTGGGTAGAGGAGAATTTTTCTAAATGTTAAATATGAGCGCTTCTCTTTCAGATGCACTTACTTTCTCTCTGACTCTCTTTACCTACTCACTTTTTTTTTAATATAATCTGTTTTTAGAGATTCTTCTGTAAAACCTTTTGTGTAAGTGACTTGATTTTCTCACTGAGTCTGTGCTCTGTCTCTGCATCAAACAAGGCTCTCTGGGACATGAGGTAGGAGGTCTGGCCCTTAGCTTCTTTTTTTTATTGCACACAGTTTATTTAAAGTTCAGTGTGCAACTTTTCAACTGGCTTTTATCTTTAAATGACCTGTACATATCTGTAGTCCATGCTGACCGATAGTAAATTCAAAGATGAGGACAAAGATGATAAATTCAAAGATGATTGATAACTAGTAAGTTATCAATACATATACATACTGTACATTTGTATTTACAATTGATATATTAAACAAATAAAATATGTTGAAGCGGACGGACGCCTCTTTGTTTAAGATAATCATACATTGGGCCTCCCTCCCACTCACGCCACCCAGCCGATCGCGCTGCGCTAGTTGGTGTCCAACAGTCGCAGTAACAGTTATACTGTTACTGAAGTTTTAAATTCTGATAGTCATGGGGAGGGAGTCATTCTGAAGCCTTCAGACTTTACCAATATGGTTACAACCTAGTGAAACCACAGTAATAGAGGGAGACCATCCGGCTTAGAGACAAAGACAAAAAAGTATCCGATTTTATTTTAGAAATGAATGGATAACAGAAGAAATATGTGAATGACAGCGGGCGTGTAATGCGTTGCATGAGTGGTAGATATGGAGGGAAAGAACTGTGTGATGGTTAAGTAAAGCAACAGAAACCGATCCCAACCCAAATCCACGGGAACCAATCCCAACCCAGGGCAAACCAACGCCAAACAAACGGTCTCCATGAGGGAGACGTGCAATGAGCGTCGGGGAAAGAAGGGGACATGAGCGCCGCTGCACTGGGGGTCTGGGGCTGGTTGGAGAGCGGTTGCTGGGGCGTCTGAGGGGTGTTAGGCTGCGGGAGGGTGATGGGAGTTCGGCATGACCCGGCCCTGCATGGCGGCCATCCTCCACCTCATCATCCCCGCCCGGTGTAGCCGGTGCTTCCGAAACTTGTGCTTGATGTTGAGGCAGAAGGGGACGGGACACTTGTTCTCCTGGCAGTGCTTGGCGTGGAAGCAGCACAGGGCGATCAGCTGCTTGCACAAGGGGCAGCCGGTGTTGTTCTTGCGCTTGCAGCTCTTGTTGTGCTTCATCACCCTCTTCATCTTCTGGCAGGACGGCAGGGAGCAGTTGGCGTTGCGACACTGGCAGGCGTGGACCAGCGACTGGATGCAGCGCTGGATGTTCAGACGCCGGAGATCCTGGGGGCTCTTGGAGGCCACATCATCACTATTGGCCATTTTATGCTCCTCCATGATGTGGCAATGAACACGCAGGTCAATGTTCTGTCGGCAGAGAGGGAGAGAGGCCGAAAGAAACCATGAGTTAGTGTGGGGAAAAAGGGGTGATTTTCTATTTTGCAATCTATGAGCCAGGGATGCCAAGTGGTGCTCAATGCAGAACAAAAGGGGCGGAGCTTGACCGTCCACCTCTCTGGACCTAGTCCAGCTGATTGGGTTGTAGGTTATAGCCAATCAACCTAGTTATGGTGAGAGTAATGGTATGCAGGTTATGGTTAGGGTTTAGGTGATAGAGTATCAGTGAATCCACTGTTTCTGATGGAATCGAACACTATGGTTGACCACCATGGTCTCAATATCGAGAATGCAAAGAACGGACTTGTGGTCTTGGGGAGAACGTACTTGCTCTTCATACTTGGAAGAAGGAACTTGCAAGATCACGCAGAACGATGTTGACCGTTTGAGAAGGTGTTCTTGCTGGTATTGCGCACAGCACAGAGTCATGGTTGTAGTCATTACTCCTAGACACAACTATGCTTCTGTCTTTCTTCAACAGTTTGTTTTTTTGCTCCCATAACCCATTACATAAGACAGAGACAAACAAAAACACATACACTGGTTTAATAGTAGATGCCGTTTATGTGATATTCTATGCAACCTGCACAGCCAAACTGTTTGAGGATCTATTTCCTGGGAATAGAAATGTCAAGCGTGAAAATTATGTGCAATCAGGGGCTGAGATGTAAACATTACCAATCCGGAATATGAATAATTAATACAGTTGCAAGCAACGATAACCGGGTCCTTCTATTTGGCGAGCATGGTGGCCATGGCCTAATGAATTCATCATAGTAAACATTGTTTGATTTAGATAGGTATGATACAATTGCATTTGTATGCCTTATAACTGGTTTACCGGAAGTAAACATATCAAAGTATTCATCAACAATGTTTCTAAAGTATACAGTGTCAAAATACACGTCAAAACGGACTTTTGAGAAATGATGTGTGTACCCCTTTAAGGCCCGGCCTGCGTTGGAGAGTGGCCTCGGTTGGCATAGGCAAACTTCCAACCAATGCATCCAATTATTATATTTTGTATATTTTGAAATATTAAAAAACAGATACACAAACGCACGGGTTTAATAGTAGATGCCGTTTATCTGTGATGTTCTGCCACCTGCTGGTAAAGTGGTGCATTAAGCTTAAGAGCAATTACTGTAGCTGACACTGTGACGTCATGGAATGAGATATCGAAAGCAAAGGTACAGGTTTCCGGTACCTTCTGAAGCTATGCTAGGTTGATAGAATAATGTTCGATAATTAACATAGTATATGTTATGAAACGTCGTTGCCAGACTTAAGATCAGACAAGTCTATAGATCATGTGGCCCGCCGCATTTTGACCTTAGTTGTTTCTGAGAACATTATTGAAGTTTTTCCGAAAATATCTGAGCGCTGACGCAGAAACTAAGCAAAAGAAAACCTGCTGCTCATATGACGCTAACACACACACACACACACACGCACGCACGCACGCGCGCGCGCCTGTTATACTATTATACGTGTCGTCTTACCCTCTTTCGGCAGCGATCCTACAAATCAACGGTGGGTCGAGATCAGCTTCACACAGATTAAACTCCACACATCCACATACAGTTTCGTTTTAGGATGGGCTGGACCTGAGCCGGGAGGTGGAGCTGGACTAGTTCGTCCCTCTCCACCGAACAGCCTCCCACAGATGATGCGCCCAATGGTCGCCAATTATTCGAAATAAGTGTAAGATGCTGTTGGGTAGAGGAGAATTTTTCTAAATGTTAAGTATGAGCGCTTCTCTTTCAGATGCACTTACTTTCTCTCTGACTCTCTTAACCTACTCACTTTTTTTTTATATAATCTGTTTTTAGAGATTCTTCTGTAAAACCTTTTGTGTAAGTGACTTGATTTTCTCACTGAGTCTGTGCTCTGTCTCTGCATCAAACAAGGCTCTCTGGGACATGTGGTAGGAGGTCTGGCCCTTAGATTCTTTTTTTATTGCACACAGTTCATTTAAAGTTCAGTGTGCAACTTTTCAACCGGCTTTTATCTTCAAATGACCTGTACACATCTGTAGTCCATGCTGATCGATAGTAAATTCAATGTTATCAATACATATACATACTATACATTTGTATATACAATTGATATATTCAACAAATAAAATATGTTGAAGCGGACGGACGCCTCTTTGTTTAAAATAATCATACATTGGGCCTCCCTCCCACTCACGCCACCCAGCCGATCATGCTGCGCTAGTTGGTGTCCAACAGTCGCAGTAACAGTTACACTGTTACTGAAGTTTTAAATTCTGATAGTCATGGGGAGGGAGTCATTCTGAAGCCTTCAGACTTTACCAATATGGTTACAACCTAGTGAAACCACAGTAATAGAGGGAGACCATCCGGCTTAGAGACAAAGACAAAAAAGTATCCGATTTTGTTTTAGAAATGAATGGATAACAGAAGAAATATGTGAATGACAGCGGGCGCGTAATGCGTTGCATGAGTGGTAGATATGGAGGGAAAGAACTGTGTGATGGTTAAGTAAAGCAACAGAAACCGATCCCAACCCAAATCCACGGGAACCAATCCCAACCCAGGGCAAACCAACGCTAAACAAAGAGGGCCACCATCATGCCCTGGGCCTGGGACATCCGGGACGGGGACATGGCCATCTAAACGGCAGCACAGGAGGGCTGAGGTTAAGGACCCAGCAGGAGATTGTGATCTCCTTCTGCACCAGTCGTGCCAAAGCTGACGAGTCATGTGCCCGCAGTGACGATTTACATCCTACTGAGTACCCCCCAGCATCACGGACAGCTCACGAAAAATGTCTGCTCACTGAATTCGGCTGCATAAAGAATAAGAGCACACGCAAATACACACATACATATAGACGACTTTTAGACCAAACGTCTGTTTTCATGGCAATGTTTATCAACGGCCAAGAGCATGCCGTGTAGACCTTTCAGTGCGTGACTTTCCGTCCTGGATAAGAGGAAGGGGAGTGTATACTTTTTTTTTTCGTACTGATGCGTCAGTCAGCCACAGGACTGTGTGGGAAGGTAAATCTCAGATTCCTTCAGAGTCCCCCCTAGATCAATCCATGTACCCCACTTTGACAACCACTGCTGTATACCAAGAGCCGGTTTGGCTCCATTATAGACTATGGCCTTTTTTACATTATACTAAACTGGCCTAGCTCAACTCCGTTTGACTGGTCGTCCGTTTGCCCAGAGCGGCTGGGATATGGATCTCCATTCCAAAAGGGTTAGCAGCAGACTTTTTATATTACGTTTTATATTTATCTAAACATGTTTAGTTTCCTCATGTTGTTCTTGTTTGCATAAGGGATGCAAGAAAACCTCCAAAAACTGTGGTCCAGACCTAATGCTCTGAAGGCACTTTTATGGTGATCAAAAAATGTTCACGTAGTTTTCACCATCTGACATATCGAAAGTCAAATTTAATATGTTCTTTAAACAGTGGGGCTTTTTCTGTCACCTGCCCTTTACGATTTACTGCTAGCAGGACACACTTCTAAACTGAGATTTTAATGTTTCAGACATTTGGAAATATAGGGTTTAATCGCATTTAAGTGAGGCTCCTTAATAGGCAGGGTACTTTTTTATTTGCCTTTTGTGTAGAAATATTGACCACAGATGGCTCTATAGAGATTACCGTTGCCCAATGGCTCCTCGGCTGGGATGAACTGTTGACACACTGTGACACGTACCAGTCATCCATCTTTAGTGATCGGGAGGGTCGTTTGGAAAGTAAATATCTGCTAAATATCCAATTTCTCTTTAACAAAAACAAAAACAAAAAAAATGTAAAAAACGCATGAACTGCTATTGAAATGTGTGAAACTCTAAATACAAAAAACAACAGCCTTATGCTGATTTAAATTTCACTTTCAGTTTTCTTGCTGGGTGTTCCTGGTTCATTGAACGCGCAGGGAAGTCCTCCCACCCGGACCTGCCAGTAAGCCAACTAACCTTTTTCAGTTTCAACCACGAAGAAACCCTGGGAGACTATCATAAAAATTAGGGCACCTGCTTATCTTAGACTACTTGACCAACATTGGTTGAAAATAAGAAGCATGTTTTTTGTTATGATAAGCACATGCCCTCATTTTTTATGATAGTCTCCCGAGGTGAGCAAAGAGCCCGGTGACTAATTTGTCAACTAGCAGACTATTGGGCTCAGCCCTACTTGTAATAACCAGCACTTTGAGTGAATACACTCGAGTACCTCCCATTCGATTGAGCCTGCCGTCTGCTGTGCGTCTGTATGATAAACCAGCCTTGACAACCGGTGTCGGTGTGGCTACTGACCGCTGGCACGGAGCTCATGGTGATCTGCTGTGGGTGGTTCATCAGGGACGCGGCCCGCTGTGCCATGGGGGCCTGGGACATCGGGACGTTGGGAAGAGCCATAGTGTTGAACTGGTTGATCCCTGCAAAGAACAGTCAACCAGTCAATCAGTCTCATGAGAGCACATTATTCTTTGGCAGCAGTCACACACAAACAAACCAGATTGTACGGTCACAACGTGTGTTTACACAATAGGACAAGTGGCGCACCTTGGGGGACCTGCATGCGGTTCAGGATCTGATTTGGCACGTTGGGAAGAGGCACGGGACCGTCTGGAGGTAATGAAGGACAGCAGGAGACATAATCAGAGGACCACAAGGACATTGTTTAACAGTCGTTGCTGCAAAGACCTTTCAGCCAGTCAAACTAAGCTGCGCGATGCGCTACAGTTGGATTTGTATGAACAGATATGAGTCGTAGAGTTAAACATTGAGCTCAAATCCCACACAAACAATAGATCTTTATCACTGTCACTTATCACTGTCACTCACAGAAAATGCTTCATTTTAGTTCTGGGGAGAGCCATTCCCTTAATGACTAACTTCTCCAGCTAACCTGCAAAATCAAAAGCACCCTCCCTGGTGGAGGTAGGGAAGGTCTACTTACTCTGTGGCCTGGGGCCCATGGCACTGGGCAGGGGGAGGCCAGGCGGCTGGCCCCCCTGTGCAGTCAGGGGGGCCTGATTAATGATCTGCTTCTGCAGCCGCGAGCGTCTCTTCTCCTCCAGTTCCTTCTGGATTTTATAGATCTTCTCAGCCAGGAAGTGGTAATACTCGTACTACGGTGAGAGGAGGGAAATAAACCAGAATATATCAAATCAACTTTAGGAGTGTCTTTTGCTTTTCTTATCACTGCTTCACTGCAGATTCTACAAGAGTCCGATGCCTTCCCAGAAGTGAAGCGGCCAAGGTTTGTCCTTGTGGCAGCCTGTTTCCAGAGACTCACCCTGCTGTTCGCCGACTCATACATGTCCCCTTCCACCTTCTTGGCGTAGGCCACCAGGTTCTCCATTCGCCTGTCCTTCAGGGCTGCCGGGTCCGGAGTGGGGAATATGGCTTGTACTCTGCAGCCCGGGGAACACGAGAGAAGAGAGAGAGAGAGAGAGATAAGACAAAAGAGAGAGACAAGACAAGAGAGAGACAAAACGAGAGAGAGAGAGACAGAGACAGAGGTGGAGACGGAGAGGGAGAGATAGAGGGAGATGAGATTCAGCAGTGTTACTTACAACAATACAAATGCACATATCCCAGGCCAACAACTTCCTCAGCAAATGACAAAGCCTGCAGTTGATCCAACTTCCCCACAAGAACTCTCTTACCGACAAGCATTCTTTGAACGCAATAAGAGATGATTTACAACCAGATATTGATAGCTGTTCCACTGTTCATGGGTGGTGCATGCAGTAGCCATGCATTGAAAGCATATCGAACATCTACTGCAGGTGTGTGTACGTACAGCTTGTGGACCAGGTGATTGCGGAGGTCTTGCGTCACGTGTTCATGCCACGTTTTCCTGGTACTGGTGGCGGAGAGGGGAGCTGCCGTGGGTAGGTTTCCCTTAGAGGCCACAGAAGAGCCGTCCGAGAGAAGCTGACTGGAGAGCCAAAGGCGGGTCGGTGGGAGAATCATAGGGAAAAACAGTGCATGTCAGTGCAGTTCACTTCTAAAGCCCGTAATCCGTTAGATTCTTTAAGGGCTTGTCTGGCCCACATTATACAACACCCTGCAACCCTACAGCCAGAAACAAGTCCACAAGTCCAAGGGAAGAAACCTTGAAGAGGGAGCCCTCCTTCTTGGGATAGTTAGGAGTGCACTAAGGGTCAGATGTCTTTAAACTAATTTGATCATCCACTGTTGCATACGAAGAAGCTCTATAAATATATCCATCCCAGCAAAGTATTATGCAGAATGAATGAGGTTTCGGAAATTACAAAGACCCAATGATACAGGACTGACTTGTTAGTGTTGAACGTGTTGGGGAGGGAGGGGTCAGCGTGGAGGTTGCTCGGGTTGGACGTGGGCCCGCCAATCCCTGTGCCTCCGGGGGCCATCTGGTTTCCTTTAATGACAGAGACATAGCATCGCATCATTTGAGATCCTTTGGATAAGGAGAAGAATCCTAGTTATTGTCATTGCACATGTACTACACAACAAAATGAGATCTCTGCATTTGACCCATCGGCAGCCTATATTACTGCTGATGCCTTGGTCGAGTGCCCAAGCTGGAGTATAACCCAACATGTACATCTCAATGGTCTTTATGGTGCAGCCTCTTTGACTGCTGGTGCCTTGGTTGTGTGCCTTGGTTGATACACAGGTGTATAAACCCAACATGCATGTCTCTATGGTCTTTATGGTGTGCAAGGAAACTGGAGCATCCGGAGAAAACCCACGTGGACACGGGGAGAACATACACACAGACACACACACACACACACCAACACACACACAAGGTCCCCCCGGCCTGGGTTCAGACCCAGGGCCTTCAGGCTGTGAGGCAGCACTGTGCCCCGGGCCATGACATCAATGTTTAACATTGTGAGATGTTAAATGGGTTTCCCTTTCACACCCTAAATATATAACGCAATAAACCAGGCGAAACAGGGAATAATAGTAGTTTGAGATCATTTAAGGGACTGTGGTATTATGAGTATTATGGGAATTGTTGGTGAAGTGGTAAACAAACTTTACCAATTGCATTGATGGGTCTCAACTGCTGCGGCAGTGTTTGCTGGGTTTGTGCGTTGGTCGCTCCTGACGTCTGCCCGGCCCCTTGAGCCTGGGTTTGCCCTGGTGTCTGGCTGCTGTAGGGCAGCCCCAAGGCCGCATAGGCCCTCTGCATGGAGCTGGGGTCTATGGGGGTTGAGGTGTTGATGGAAGGGGTGCTGGTCTGGCCAGCACCCACTGACGACATGGGATTGGGAAGACCTGTGTTGGGAGAGCTCAGCATGGCTGTGGAGGGAAAAGGAGTGGTTCAATACATTACTTTTGCATTGGAATCCAAATTGGGTAATTTGTATTGGCTGGAGAGAACAAGTATATTTTGCACCGAATCCAACTTGATCAAAGCATCTGGATTGCATTCTTCAAGTATTGATCATGTCTAATACATAGACGCTTAGAGACAAGCTACACACCCCTAGTATAATACCGTTGGTTTGAGACGCCAGAGCCTTAATCCAGTGCTTTGAACGGCAGAGAACTGAATAAATGCATAAATCCCTTTGGGGGACGTACCATTTACATATTTCCCTGGGTTCAGTTCTTGGAGAGAGCAATGGAGGAAACAGAGCGAAGAAATCTCAGAGTGGTTATTTGTTTTGGGGAAAGCACAAGCTGTGGCGTTGTTCTCACCCCCGTGCGAACAAACTAACGACCATAGAGGCTGGAGCACAGTGCCGAGTGCTGAAGGACACGTCGCAGAACATCAAGAGGAAGACAAACAAGGCCACAGGGCAAAAGTGAAGAGCAAGGCGGGTTGCACCCAACTCATTTTACAGAATAAACTGCAAATTGGTTTTGAGGGGGCAGCAGTCGAGAGAAAACAAAGACGTTTATACGTTGGGCCAGAGCCAATTAATCCACGATGTAAGCGAACTTGAGACAAAAATAAAGACCATGAACAAGCATTTCAGTTCAGTACAGAGGAGGGCAGACGGCCAAAGATATGGTTCATGTGGAGCGTTTTTAAATTGGTACTAAAGTTGGGAGGACAGAAAGTTTGTGTTAAACATATGAATAATATAACATGACTTGTACGACTTCATCAGTATTTTTCTTCCATTATAAAGACAGACTTGTTTGATTTATTTGCTGTTGCAGACATGGGCCCAGGAGGCGGTGTACTCACGCTGCTGGGTGCGTTTGTCACTGGCGTTCTTCAGCGGCAGACACACAGGACAGTCGTGCCGTGTGCAGTTCTTCCAGTGAGAGATGATCTGTCTGGACGACGCACAGTGAGCCACTAGAGAGCGAGGCAGAGACAGAGAGACAGAGAGACAGAGTGACAGAGAGAGAGAGAGAGAGAGAGAGAGAGAGAGAGAAAGAGGAGTCAGAGAGCCAGTGAGCAAGCAAAAGGGAGGCAAAAGTTCAGATCTGCAGGTTGCCAGCATTCATCAAGGTCTCACTCACTTTTTCCTCACATTTTTTGATGTATGCCTGGAGTGACCGGCACTTGTTTATGCACAGAACACACCATCCAAACTCTTGCATGCTCCTCAGTAATACTCTAGGCAAAACAATAAGAACTAGATCTGCAGCAAAAGAATCAACTTGAGGCCACGGTCGGATGAACGTTTCCCACACGAGAAAAGGAATGTCCATGGTGTGAGATACAATCGCTTGTTCTGCTTTGGAGCTGTGGCTTGCTCAACAGTCTAGTAGCTAATCTGATGAACGATAGCAGCCTGGACATATGAGAGCCAGGGCCTGGAGCACATTGCCTCGCTGCCCAGCGAGCTGCTGCTGCATCAGCAGAAGGACAACGATTATGATGGCTTCAAGCTTTGTGGACAATGCGCAAATACATACAATTACACTGTTTACGCTTTCACAAAATGGAAACACTTTTGGCAGCTCCTCAAATTAAACTGACCTACGGGCCCTTTGCCTGTTTGGCTTCACTGAGCAATCACCTCATATTTAGACGACTCGTCCAAACTTAACAATAGCATCAATGAAGAAAAGCTCCCTCAGGTGAATTGTTAACCGACTACCAATGTCCTTGTGAGAGCCGTAAAGGCATCAACAATTCAACCATGAGCTGTGTCTCTTTGGTAATTTGGGTAAAATTTTGATGATGAGGGCCAGGTTTACAGGAAATGAGCTGGCCCATTTGTTAGCATGAACACGGCCACATGAATTTAAACCTCGGTCTCCAATAGTTTGGCTCGCAACCATGCGGAGGGTGCCAGCGCAAAGCAGCAGATGACGCCAAATGTAAATGAGACTAGCTTCAGGGGAGTTGTTTAGCGCAATACTGGTAGTGACCAAGAAGGGTTAGGCGATGTAAAATCTCAACATTGCTAGCTTAAAACCTTGTGTGTGCAGGTTGGGACAATTAAATGGATGGAAATAGAATGGAATGAATACAATTATAAAAATGGGATTTTAAAGAGTTTGGACATCCCCAATGTCTGGACTGTCTTGAAAATTTCACACATTATTAGCTCCATGGATTGAGCCAGAATAAGGGCTGTCTCCAACTTAAGAATTGCGTTAGTTGACTAAAAGCATTCCATCCCGACTATTATTCAACTAGTCATCATCTAGTTTTCATGATCATGCTCTGATTCAGAGTTTTCTCAGAGAGGAGGGGCTACTCCTAGACAGTTGTCAGTGTGATTGAATCAATGTATTGCTCACAGCTCTGCAATGAAATAAGATTTGCCAATTTTAAATAGTAAAATATTTTCAATGTATCGCTCGATAACAAAATATATAAACAACTCTCGTTTTCAGATATTTTTGTGTGGAAATGTTATGCATGTATTCCAAAAATAATGTCTTCATCTACGACATCATCGAGTAGCCAAGTATCAAGTTTTGAGTTTATGATTTTTAATAGAAAAAGCGTCCTGTTTGTTCTAGCCTACACTCAAAACATGCATGTTCAGAGAAAGCAGTCCCCTATGTAGATATAAAGTATTCTTATGTATATATTAAACCATACTTCTCTCAAGTATGTTCCGCTAGGTGTTTTTCACCCATTGCAACTATACAAAATGTTGGTCTTAAATGTTAACCATTTAGATTCTACATCTGCTTCAAGTTATTATTTGAGATCAAATAACTGACAAGGAACTATAAATCAAGGCCTTCTTGTTTTGAAGGCGCCTCACAAAAACCAAAGATTTGATAGTTTCCAATGAACAAATACAGAAGTTCTATTTTAATGTTTGTTATACAGTCCATGTGCGCATCACACACACTGCTGATTTTTACTGCTTTTTAGGTTGACTGCCAGAGGGATACACAGAGATATCAATTTTGTAATCATTGGAGAATTCTCGAAAGTTGACTCATCAGGTTTAATTGCATTTCAGTTGTTGTTCAGTTGTACCCTGCTGTTCAGGGCTGGGTACTTTGTAAATGGCCTATCCTGTAGAAATATTCACAGAACGAAGACTTTAGAAAAGTGCTGCTGCCTGACTCCATGGCTGTTATAAAAAACTAGACACACTAGGACTCACTACAGGGATTGTGTCTTTAGTTCCCCGCGTCAGATCGTGGTCATTTGCAGCCTGAATCAGTGTTAAATATGATAGCCAGTAGGGTGGGTGAGGCCGCAGGGTGGGTGAGGCCGCAGGGTGGGTGAGGCAGTAGGGTGGGGGAGGCACCAGGGTGGGTGAGGCGGCACGGTGGGTGAGGCCGCAGGGTGGGTGAGGCTGCAGTGTGGCGAGACGCAGCAGGATGGGTGAGGCAGTAGGGTGGGTGAGGCAGTAGGGTGGGTGAGGCAGTAGGGCGGGTGAGGCCGCAGGGTGGGTGAGGCCGAAGGGTGGGTGAGGCAGTAGGGTGGGTGAGGCAGTAGGGTGGGTGAGGCAGAAGGGCGGGTGAGGCTGCAGGGTGGGTGAGGCCGAAGGGTGGGTGAGGGTGCAGTGTGGGTGAACATTCGGAACAACTGTGTGATGTGGAGACACTCACCCTGGCAGGACTTGCCGGCCTGGCAGTGGGTCATGTGGTTCAGCACGTTCTTCATGGTGCGACAGTGCGGGAGGGCACAGGCCCTCACCTCCCCGTTGGCCTGCTCTCGACGCTGGCACTTGTGTGCGTGGAGCAGCAGGACCAGCTGCTGCTGGATCAGCTTGCGCTTCTCCGGGTCAGCTGTGGGGACGGCCGCGGGCGCCGGCACGCCACTTGTACCGCCTCCCAGGGCCAACATGGCCGCCTGCTGCTGGGGTTGTTGCTGGAGCTGCGGAAGGAGAGGGGGACAGAAGGAACATGATGAGCCCGATACATTTATGTACCTCGGTGTCCAGATCACTGATGATCTGACGTGGTCTACCCACCTGGACACCATGGTAAAGAAAGCCAGACAGAGACTTTTCCATCTCAGGAGGCTGAAGAAATTCAGAGCATCAAAACCAGACCTGCAGAGCTTCTACACCTGCACCATTGAGAGCATGCTGACTGGGAACATCACCGCTTGGTATGGGAACACCACCATGCAGGACCATAAGGCTCTGCAGAGAGTTGTGCATTCAGCTTAGCGTATCATAGTGGGGGAAATCCCTAATCTAGGAGACATTTATATCAAGCGGTGCAAGGGCAGGACCACCAGAATACTGAAAGACCCCAGCCGGAATTACACTTCAAGTTAAGCAAAAGAAACCAATCCCAACCCAAATCAACAGGAAGCAATCCCAACCCAGGGCAAACCAATGCCAAACAAACTGGCTCCATCAGGGAGAGGCTGATCCACAATCAAGGGAATTTACCAGCTGTTCTGCAGGGGGGGGGGCCGTCTCGGCCTGCTGCAATGGCTGGTACTTGGCTTTCCTCTGCTTGATGAACGCTAAGGATGTTGAGGACTTGCAACTTGCCCTAGGCATGACCCTGCCCTGCATGATTGCCATCCTCCTTCTCCTCATCATCGTGGCCCGCTGCTGCTTCAACTTGGGATCCCTGTTGGCCATCTCATGCTCCTCCATGATGTAGCAATGAACACGCAGGTCAACGTCCTGACGGCAGAGAGGGAGAGAGGCCGAAAGAAACCATGAGTTAGTGTGGGGAAAAAGGAGGAGCAAAAGGGGCGGAGCTTGACCCTCCACCTCTCTGGACCTAGTCCAGCTGATTGGGTTTTAGGTCAAAGCCAATCAACCTAGTTACAGTGAGGGTTATGGTAAGGTTTACAGGTTATGGTTAGGTTTAGGTGATAGAGTATCAGTGAATCCACTGTTTCTGATGGAATTCGAACACCATGGTTGACCACCATGGTCTCAATACCGAGAATGCAAAGAACGGATTTGTGGTCTTGGGGAGAACGTACTTGCTCTTCATACTTGGAAGAAGGAACTTGCAAGATCACGCAGAACGATGTTGACTGTTTGAGAAGGTGTTCTTGCTGGTATTGCACACAGCACAGAGTCATAGCTGTAGTCATTACTCCTAGACACAACTATGCTTCTGTCTTTCTTCAACAGTTTGTTTTTTTGCTCCCATAACCCATAACATAAGACAGAGACAAACAAAAACACACACACATACACTGGTTTAATAGTAGATGCCGTTTATGTGTTATTCTATGCAACCTGCACAGCCAAACAGTTTGAGGATCTATTTCCTGGGAATAGAAATGTCAAGCGTGAAAATGATGTGCAATCAGGGGCTGAGATGTAAACATTACCAATCCGGAATATGAATAATTAATATAGTTGCAAGCAACGATAACCGGGTCCTTCTATTTGGCGAGCATGGTGGCAATGGCCTAATGAATTAATCATAGTAAACATTGTTTGATTTAGATAGGTATGATACAATTGCATAAGTATGCCTTATAACTGGTTTACCGGAAGTAAACATATCAAAGTATTCATCAACAATGTTTCTAAAGTATACAGTGTCAAAATACACGTCAAAACGGACTTTTGATAAATGATGTGTGTACCCCTTTAAGGTCCGGCCTGCGTTGGAGAGTGGCCTCGGTTGGCATAGGCAAACTTCCAACCAATGCATCCAATTATTATATTTTGAATATTTTGAAATATTAAAAAACAGATACACAAACGCACGGGTTTAATAGTAGATGCCGTTTATCTGTGATGTTCTGCCACCTGCTGGTAAAGTGGTGCATTAAGCTTAAGAGCAATTACTGTAGCTGACACTGTGACGTCATGGAATGAGATATCGAAAGCAAAGTTACAGGTTTCCGGTACCTTCTGAAGCTATGCTAGGTTGATAGAATGTTCGATAATTAACATAGTATATGTTATGAAACATCGTTGCCAGACTTAAGATCAGACAAGTCTAAAATATCTGAGCGCTGACGCAGAAACTAAGCAAAAGAAAAACCTGCTGCTCATACGACGCTACCACACACACACACACACACACACACGCGCGCGCGCCTGTTATACTATTAAACGTGTCGTCTTACCCTCTTTCGGCAGCGATCCTCCAAATCAACGGTGGGTCGAGATCAGCTTCACACAGATTAAACTCCACACATCCGCATACAGTTTCGTTTTAGGATGGGCTGGACCTGAGCCGGAGGTGGAGCTGGCCTAGTTCGTCCCTCTCCACCGAACAGCCTCCCACAGATGATGCGCCCAATGGTCGCCAATTATTCGAAATAAGGGTAAGATGCTGTTGGGTAGAGGAGAATTTTTCTAAATGTTAAATATGAGCGCTTCTCTTTCAGATGCACTTACTTTCTCTCTGACTCTCTTTACCTACTCACTTTTTTTTTAAATATGATCTGCTTTTAGAGATTCTTCTGTAAAACCTTTTGTGTAAGTGACTTGATTTTCTCACTGAGTCTGTGCTCTGTCTCTGCATCAAACAAGGCTCTCTGGGACATGAGGTAGGAGGTCTGTCCCTTAGCTTCTTTTTTTTATTGCACACAGTTTATTTAAAGTTCAGTGTGCAACTTTTCAACTGGCTTTTATCTTCAAATGACCTGTACACATCTGTAGTCCATGCTGACCGATAGTAAATTCAAAGATGAGGACAAAGATGATAAATTCAAAGATGATTGATAACTAGTAAGTTATCAATACATATACATACTGTACATTTGTATTTACAATTGATATATTAAACAAATAAAATATGTTGAAGCGGACGGACGCCTCTTTGTTTAAGATAATCATACATTGGGCCTCCCTTCCACTCACGCCACCCAGCCGATCGCGCTGCGCTAGTTGGTGTCCAACAGTCGCAGTAACAGTTACACTGTTACTGAAGTTTTAAATTCTGATAGTCATGGGGAGGGAGTCATTCTGAAGCCTTCAGACTTTACCAATATGGTTACAACCTAGTGAAACCACAGTAATAGAGGGAGACCATCCGGCTTAGAGACAAAGACAAAAAAGTATCCCATTTTATTTTAGAAATGAATGGATAACAGAAGAAATATGTGAATGACAGCGGGCGTGTAATGCGTTGCATGAGTGGTAGATATGGAGGGAAAGAACTGTGTGATGGTTAAGTAAAGCAACAGAAACCGATCCCAACCCAAATCCACGGGAACCAATCCCAACCCAGGGCAAACCAACGCCAAACAAACGGTCTCCATGAGGGAGACGTGCAATGAGCGTCGGGGAAAGAAGGGGACATGAGCGCCGCTGCACTGGGGGTCTGGGGCTGGTTGGAGAGCGGTTGCTGGGGCGTCTGAGGGGTGTTAGGCTGCGGGAGGGTGATGGGAGTTCGGCATGACCCGGCCCTGCATGGCGGCCATCCTCCACCTCATCATCCCCGCCCGGTGTAGCCGGTGCTTCCGAAACTTGTGCTTGATGTTGAGGCAGAAGGGGACGGGACACTTGTTCTCCTGGCAGTGCTTGGCGTGGTAGCAGCACAGGGCGATCAGCTGCTTGCACACGGGGCAGCCGGCGTTGGTCTTCTTCTTGCAGACCTTGGTGTGCTGCACCACCCTCTTCATCTTCTGGCAGGACGGCAGGGAGCAGTTGGCGTTGCGACACTGGCAGGCGTGGACCAGCGACTGGATGCAGCGCTGGATGTTCAGACGCCGGAGATCCTGGGGGCTCTTGGAGGCCACATCATCACTATTAGCCATCTTAAGCTCCTCCATGATGTAGCAATGAACACACAGAAAGAAACCATAAGTTAGTGTTGGGAAAAGGGGGTGACTTTCTATTTGTATATTGTAAATATTGCATATTTTGCCATGTTAACAGTTTGAGACCATGTTCTTCCTGGTATTGCCCACAGCACAGATATATATATATATATAAATACATCAGATTGTATTTTAGCAATTAATGAAATATGTGAATGACAGTGGGCTTGTAATGCTTTGCATGAGTGGTAGATATGGAGGTAAGGACCTTTGTGTGGGTTAAGTAAAGCAAAAGAAACCAATCCCAACCCCAATCGACAGGAAGCAATCCAAACCCAGAGCAAACAAAAGCCAAACAAACGGTCTCCATCAGGGAGAGCCAGAATCAGGTGAAGCTACCAGCTGTTCTGCTGGGGGAGGAGCCGTCGGGGCCTGCTGCAACCGCCTGGCTGCTCTCTGCTTGACGAAAGCTGCCATGAGATGGGGGTTTGACCTCAGGATGTTGAGAAATTGCAACTTGCCTTAGGCATGACCCTGCCCTGCATGATTGCCATCCTCCTTCTCCTCATCATCGTGGCCCGCTGCTGCTTCAACTTGGGATCCCTGTTGGCCATCTCAAACTCCTCCATGATGTAGCAATGAACATGCAGGTCAACGCCCTGACGGCCGAGAGGGAGAGAGGCCAAAAGAAACCATGAGTTAGTGTGGGGAAAAAGGGGTGACTTTCTATTTTGCAATCTATGAGCCAGGGATGCCAAGTGGTGCTCAATGCAGAACAAAAGGGGCGGAGCTTGACCGTCCACCTCTCTGGACCTAGTCCAGCTGATTGGGTTGAGGTTATGTGTGTGTGTTATATAACACACACACACACACACACACACACACACACACACACACACACACACACACAATAGTAGATGCCGTTTATGTGTGATGTTGTTCCATCTGCTGGTAAAATGGTGCATTACGCTTAAGAGTAATTACTGTAACTGACACTGTGACTTCATGGAATGAGATATCGAAACCAAACTGTTGTTTTTTGGGAGGGGCCCTCTATGTGAATGGAAAGTTACAGGTTTCTGCTACCTTCTGAAGCTTTGATAGGTTGATAGAATAATGTTCGATGATTTACATATATGTTATCAAACATCGTTGCCAGATTTCAGATCAGACAAGTCTATAGATCATGTGGCCCACACTTTGACTTTAGTTGATTCTGAGAACATTATTTAAGTTTTTCCGAAAATATCTGAACCCTGACGCGGAAACTAACCAAAAAAAGCACACGCGCACAAACGCACACACGTTATACTATTATACTTGTCCGGGAAGCCTTACCCTCTTACGGCAGCGATCCTCCAAATCAACGGTGGTCCAGATCAGCTCAACACAGATTGAACTCCACAAATCCGCACACACTTTCGTTATAGGATGGGCTGCAAACGTGTTTTAGGTGCCACCTATTGTCAACTAAAAGGAATTACCCGATTATATTAGACATTAATATAAAACTATTTACAAACTCTTCCCCACAACCCAAAGCGGATCCTAAACAGGAGGACCCATTTATAAAAATGTATTCTGGATTAAATCTAGGTTCAGCTCCAGCCGCAGGCATGGCCTCCGGTGAGAGTCATATGTTCCTGCCGTTAAGGCGGCTGCAAGCAGGTACGTGTGTGGCCTGAGGAGTCTGCAGAGGCACTCAAGGACTGTTTCAACACCACATATTGGAATATGTTTAAGCAGGCTGCCACCCACAATCACTCCACTGACCTCCAGGAATACAGTGACACTGTCACTGCCTTCATCACCAAGTGCACTGAGGATGTAACAGAACTGAAGACCATCACCGTGCGGGCCAATCAGAAGCCGTGGCTGACAGGGGAGGTGTACAGGCTCCCGAAGGCTCGGAACGCTGCCTTCACGGCAGGAGATGTGGAGGGCCTGAGAACAGCTAGGGCCAACCTGTCCCGCGGCATCAGAGAGGCAAAGAGGCAGTACTCCAAGAAGATTTCCCACCGCTTCAGCAACAGCGGAGACACACGGAGCCTGTGGCGGGGGCTACAGATCATCACAGACTACAATCCCCCACCGCGGACCTGCGATAGCACCATCTCTCTGCTGCACGAGCTGAACACCTTCCTCGCTCGATTCGAGGCACAGAACACCACACCTGCACAAGAGTCCCCTCCCCCTCCTGATGACCTGGTGTTGACGCTGTCCCCAGACAGTGTGAGGAGATCATTCTGCAGGATCAATGGTCATAAAGCCACTGGTCCTCATAACATCCCTGGTCGTGTGTTGAGGGACTGTGCGGGGGAACTCACAGATGTCTTTACAGACATTTTTAACATCGCGCTGAGGCAGGCTGTGGTCCCCACGTGCTTCAAAGCCATCACCATCATCCTGGTCCCGAAGAAATCGACTCCTACCGTCCGGTTGCACTCACTCCCATCTTAATGAAGTGGTGAACGGCTGGTCATGCAACACATTGTCATGCAAGACAAAGCAGGTACAAAAATACACACTCCCTGATTGGCCTGATTGCGAGCAGGTGCCCGCAATCAGACCCAAACAACCTAGCAGATCCGGTGTGCTCCCAACATGTCCATACTCCACCTGCAGGCCAGACGCCGCACGCCCCCCCAAATAGATATAGCTAGGGTGTATTTGAAATTGAAGGTTTCAAATACACCCTAGCTATATCTATTCAAGTCTCTCCTCCCCCCCTCCCTGGACCCCTTCCAGTTTGCATATCGGTCAAAACGCTCGACCAATGATGCCATCTCCACTGCCTTCCACGCAGCTCTCACACACCTGGACACCAAAGACCCCTACGTCAGAATGCTGTTCATCGATTTTAGCTCAGCATTCAACACCATCATCCCCCAACAACTTATTCACAAACTGGACCGGCTGGGGCTGAACACCTCACTGTGCAACTGGCTGTTGGACTTCCTGACCGGAAGACCACAGGCTGTTAGGGTCGGCAGAAACACATCCAGCACAATCACAGTGAATACGGGCCCCCCGCCCCCCCAAGGATGTGTACTCAGGAAGCGGAGGAGAGCTAAAGCCCCGGGCCCCCATCATGTGCACTTTTCATAGAGGCACTGTCGAGAGCATCCTAACCAGCTGCATCCCGGTGTGGTACGGCGCCTTGCACCTCATCCTGCCGCAGGTCCCTCCAGCGCATCGTGAGAGCGGCCGAGGAGATCATTGGTGCCACTCTCCCCTCCCTTGAGGACATATGAAGCACCCGCCTCACCCGCAAAGCCCTCTGCATTGCAGGTGATCCCACCCACCTGCCACAATGCCTCTTCAACCTGCTGCCCTCAGGGAGGAGGCTGCGGATACTCCAGGCCAGGACCACCAGACTGAAAAACAGCTTCATGCACCAGGCTGTCAGAATGCTCAAACTCCCTCCCCACTCTGCCCCCCCCCCCCACCGTTCCCCTTCTGCCTCCTTCTCACTGAAAGCCATGGACTCTGCCCCCCCCCCCCCCAATCAACACTGAAATCTGTAATTTGCAACTTTCCTTTTTTGCACTATGCACCAATACCAGTCTCGTGTCTGTCCTTGTGTATGTACTATGTATATTTTTAAACATTTATTTATTTGATGTATTTTGCACCATTGGGGTTGGAGAGTATTGTTATTTCGATCCTCAGTATGTCCTGTACATATTGCTGAATAGACATAAAAAATGACTGAAGTTTTAGGTTTTCTAGGACCCTGGTTTTTCGTGACAGACATGATTGGCGAAGGAATCTCGTGAGAAACCAAATAATTCATGAACGTATTTTGCAACGCCACCCTACGACCAATAAACTTGGCCTTGCAGGCGCACATGGACAGGATGAACGGCAGCTGTCATTGTTTAAGGTTAGGACTTGAACAGTAAGGTCAACGCCAGCGAGCCGAGGGGCGAGTTATTCACTCTCAGTGGCTGGGTCATCTCATTCATTTGGAGAGGTCCCGTTCTATTTCATTGGAGTTATTATTAAGGATGTATTATTGACGAGTTTGGGTCAGCTACCTGGTTAGATATAAACAATTAGAATGCAATACATTTTTCCTCCACTGTCTTATAATTAACTCAGGGGTTCGACTGTCATTCGGGGTTGCCGAATATGCAGTCCTTATCTCACAAGATCCGTAGTTTGCTTAATCAGAGTCAACTGAGGGGGTCCATGCGACACAGCTCTCCACCACAAACATTATAAGCCTTATTGTTTCTATTTGCCACTCAAACGTTATCTTCCTGCACCACTGATCATGCAGAAATAAAGATAAAGGTGTGCAACTCAAGCATTTGACCCCATCTGAACAAGAATGTGCTCTGGCCAGTATGATGTACCTACGGCTCAAACTCCAAGGTCCCCATAGTGGGCCGTTCAGTTAAAGCTGCTTACTTACAAGTTGTTTTTTTCTGTTGCACAGTTTATTTAACAATATGGTATACAAGTAAGAAATGAGTCTTTAACCAGTCTATACAGTGATTTCATTCTCTCTTCCTTATATTTATAGTATTTTGCTTAGTAACTTGCATGATTTACAATAGGAGAAAAGCTTATCCCCCAATTCAAGTTTTTCGTGGGAGAGGAATAAGGGTTGATAACTTTCCGGTTGTCCGCGTTCATCTCCAAACCCGCTCACATCTTGGTGTGATAACTAATCGGGACACTGTCAGACAGCCATTCCATCTCAGCTTAGAGGGCTGGTCTTTTTTCGAGCTCTTTACAATTTACATTTTAGTGACAAAAAAAACAAAACAACGCACGTTCCCCCCCACGCCCCCACATTAAAGCAATCATGTTCACCCACACAATGAATGATCTGCTCCCCAAGCCGCCGACGTTGCGGACAACAATCAGTTTGTTTTCAGCTTGCGAAGTGGCATCACCGTGTCGGGGCTTGGAGTCTGCGTCAGTGTCATCATGTGCGCCTGCATACATGTCCTTGTGTAACAAAAAAAAATTAACTGACTTTGTCCATTTCCTATTTCAGTATTATGAGCGAGTGCTGCTCAGACACAACAAGAAAAGGGGGAATTCTTCCTTCCTGCACCACGCGTCGTCCGGCAGAGAGCTAGAGACACAAGGCTGCAATGACCAGGAATGAGTTTAAAGAGAACCTGGCCCATAACAAAAACAAATCATTTTACAGTTTCAAACACAAAAACGGTACTTTTTTTCCCAAAAGGTACAAAATAAAAATGTATGAATAACATTAATTGCAGTTTGCGCATTTTTTTTCTTAAAAAAAATACATGAGAAAGGCATGAAAGCATACCAAAACAAAACCAAAATAGAACAAATATCGAGCACATTTGGTCTCAACCAAAAATATATATATATATTCTTTGTGATTCAACTGATTTTAAGAACCCCATTTGCAAATCCCTCAACATTTTAAGAAATGTTGATATTGGTTTCTCATCATCTCTCCCCCCCCCCACCCCCCAACGTATCCCGTGTACAACTGTTTCAACTTTTTACACGTCAGTACAAAAAGTGTTCTCAACTTTAGAAAGACGAACAGAGCCCTCTGACAGACGGAGAGTCCAGGGTGCAGGACGGGGAACAAATGGCACACAACTCGGTGCTGCTACAACCCCTCCACAAACTTCTCTAAAGTGTCCCCGGTCGCGTCTCCCCCCGACCCCAAGTCCCCGCCGAGCCCCCCCCTGGCGGGGGTGTTGAGCTGCGGCAGCATGGCGCTCTGCTCCGGGGCCCCCATGTGTCCCGGCTCCAGGGGCCCTCCGAGGCCCGGCCGGGGGGACCCTGCGTGTTGGGGGGAGGGCTGGGGCTGCTGCAGGGGGCTGGAATGTAGCGGTGGCTGTTGCGAGGCGGGACACGGGGACTGGGCGGACACCGGGGATCGAACCTGGTTACCGAGCGTGTTGGCCAGGGCGGGTGGCCCGGGCAGGTGGGCGCCGCCCTGGGGCTGCAGGTGTGACTGGGGGCTCATGGCGCCCGGCGAGCCCATCTGCTGCTTGAGGACGGCTTGTTGCTGCTGGGGGAGCTGCTGCTGCTGCTGCTGCTGCTGGAGCAGGCGCTGATGGAGCAAGTTCTGGGGGGAGTCCATCCCGATGCCGGCCTGGCCGATTTGAGCCATGGGAGGGAGCTGGCCCATGGCTCCTGTGGCTGCTCCTGAACCTGTCTGCATGGCCAGCTGCTGCTGGATGCGGAGCTGGGAGTAGGGGGCTGCCGTGCCCTGGGCTTGCGGTGGGAACTGGCCAGGGTGCCCTTGAGGCATCACTCCCTGCTGCTGCTGCTGCTGCTGCTGCCTTAAAAGCTGCCGACGGTAGAGCTCCTGGATCTGCGCGTTGGAGTTGTGAGCTGGGTTTATCAGCTGTCCCTGGGGGCCCAATGCAGTCATGCCTGGGTTGGCGGGCTGCTGTGTTTGTTGCAGGGGCATTCCAGGCCTTTGCACAGCCACTCCCTGCATGGCCAGGGCCTGCAGGGCCGGTAAGCCTGGTGGCTGCTGCTGTTGCTGCTGCCCCACTTGCTGTGGCGGCTGGGGCTGGTTGGCGTTGTACCTGGCCGTTCTCTGCTTGATGAAAGCTGCCATGAGCTGGGGGTTGGACTTGAGGATGTTGAGGACTTGCTGCTGCTGCTGTGGTGAGCTGGGAGACTTGAGCGTGCGGAGGAGGTCCTGGAGCGCGTTGGGGGCGATGTTGCCGGGTCTCTGCGGGGTTTGTGGCCGGACACCGGGCTGCTGAGGAACCAGCATCCTCTGGGCCTGCTGCCCTTGGGGCATCATGGCTCTCTGCATGGTCAGGGCCTGTTGTGGGGACTGACCGGGAGCCAGGCCTGGTTGCTGAGGCTGTGCCGCCTGCATTTGGCCCCCGCCTCCAGGCCACTGTCCTGGGGCTATGTTGGGTTGCATCACCTGCGGGGCCCGGGGCCCTGGTACCATCTGCATCGGCGCTTGCATGGGTCCGGCCGTACGCTGCGGCTGCTGCGGGCTGATGGGCAGGCCGTTCACGTTGACTCGGTAGTTCTGCTGGTTCTGCTGGGCCTGAGCCAGATATATATATAAATACATCAGATTGTATTTTAGCAATTAATGAAATATGTGAATGACAGTGGGCTTGTAATGCTTTGCATGAGTGGTAGATATGGAGGTAAGGACCTTTGTGTGGGTTAAGTAAAGCAAAAGAAACCAATCCCAACCCCAATCGACAGGAAGCAATCCAAACCCAGAGCAAACAAAAGCCAAACAAACGGTCTCCATCAGGGAGAGCCAGAATCAGGTGAAGCTACCAGCTGTTCTGCTGGGGGAGGAGCCGTCGGGGCCTGCTGCAACCGCCTGGCTGCTCTCTGCTTGACGAAAGCTGCCATGAGATGGGGGTTTGACCTCAGGATGTTGAGGACTTGCAACTTACCTTAGGCATGACCCTGCCCTGCATGATTGCCATCCTCCTTCTCCTCATCATCGTGGCCCGCTGCTGCTTCAACTTGGGATCCCTGTTGGCCATCTCATGCTCCTCCATGATGTAGCAATGAACACGCAGGTCAACGCCCTGATGGCCGAGAGGGAGTGAGGCGGAAAGAAACCATGAGTTAGTGTGGGGAAAAAGGGGTGACTTTCTATTTTGCAATCTATGAGCCAGGGATGCCAAGTGGTGCTCAATGCAGAACAAAAGGGGCGGAGCTTGACCCTCCACCTCTCTGGACATAGTCCAGCTGATTGGGTTGTAGGTTATAGCCAATCAACCTAGTTATGGTGAGAGTAATGGTATGCAGGTTATGGTTAGGGTTTAGGTGATAAAGTATCAGTGAATCCACTGTTTCTGATGGAATCGAAAACTATGGTTGACCACCATGGTCTCAATACCGAGAATGCAAAGAACGGACTTGTGGTCTTGGGGAGAACGTACTTGCTCTTCATACTTGGAAGAAGGAACTTGCAAGATCACGCAGAACGATGTTGACAGTTTGAGAAGGTGGTCTTGCTGGTATTGCACACAGCACAGAGTCATAGCTGTAGTCATTACTCCTAGACACAACTATGCTTCTGTCTTTCTTCAACAGTTTGTTTTTTTGCTCCCATAACCCATAACATAAGACAGAGACAAACAAAAACACACACACATACACTGGTTTAATAGTAGATGCCGTTTATGTGTTATTCTATGCAACCTGCACAGCCAAACTGTTTGAGGATCTATTTCCTGGGAATAGAAATGTCAAGCGTGAAAATGATGTGCAATCAGGGGCTGAGATGTAAACATTACCAATCCGGAATATGAATAATTAATATGGTTGCAAGCAACGATAACCGGGTCCTTCTATTTGGCGAGCATGGTGGCAATGGCCTAATGAATTCATCATAGTAAACATTGTTTGATTTAGATAGGTATGATACAATTGCATAAGTATGCCTTATAACTGGTTTACCGGAAGTAAACATATCAAAGTATTCATCAACAATGTTTCTAAAGTATACAGTGTCAAAATACACGTCAAAACGGACTTTTGAGAAATGATGTGTGTACCCCTTTAAGGTCCGGCCTGCGTTGGAGAGTGGCCTCGGTTGGCATAGGCAAACTTCCAACCAATGCATCCAATTATTATATTTTGAATATTTTGAAATATTAAAAAACAGATACACAAACGCACGGGTTTAATAGTAGATGCCGTTTATCTGTGATGTTCTGCCACCTGCTGGTAAAGTGGTGCATTAAGCTTAAGAGCAATTACTGTAGCTGACACTGTGACGTCATGGAATGAGATATCGAAAGCAAAGTTACAGGTTTCCGGTACCTTCTGAAGCTATGCTAGGTTGATAGAATAATGTTCGATAATTAACATAGCATATGTTATGAAACATCGTTGCCAGACTTAAGATCAGACAAGTCTAAAATATCTGAGCGCTGACGCAGAAACTAAGCAAAAGAAAAACCTGCTGCTCATACCACGCTACCACACACACACACACACACACACACCCACACGCGCGCGCGCCTGTTATACTATTATACGTGTCGTCTTACCCTCTTTCGGCAGCGATCCTCCAAATCAACGGTGGGTCGGGATCAGCTTCACACAGATTAAACTCCACACATCCGCATACAGTTTCGTTTTAGGATGGGCTGGACCTGAGCCGGAGGTGGAGCTGGACTAGTTCGTCCCTCTCCACCGAACAGCCTCCCACAGATGATGCGCCCAATGGTTGCCAATTATTCGAAATAAGGGTAAGATGCTGTTGGGTAGAGGAGAATTTTTCTAAATGTTAAATATGAGCGATTCTCTTTCAGATGCACTTACTTTCTCTCTGACTCTCTTTACCTACTCACTTTTTTTTTTAATATGATCTGCTTTTAGAGATTCTTCTGTAAAACCTTTTGTGTAAGTGACTTGATTTTCTCACTGAGTCTGTGCTCTGTCTCTGCATCAAACAAGGCTCTCTGGGACATGAGGTAGGAGGTCTGGCCCTTAGCTTCTTTTTTTTATTGCACACAGTTTATTTAAAGTTCAGTGTGCAACTTTTCAACTGGCTTTTATCTTCAAATGACCTGTACATATCTGTAGTCCATGCTGACCGATAGTAAATTCAAAGATGAGGACAAAGATGATAAATTCAAAGATGATTGATAACTAGTAAGTTATCAATACATATACATACTGTACATTTGTATTTACAATTGATATATTAAACAAATAAAATATGTTGAAGCGGACGGACGCCTCTTTGTTTAAGATAATCATACATTGGGCCTCCCTTCCACTCACGCCACCCAGCCGATCGCGCTGCGCTAGTTGGTGTCCAACAGTCGCAGTAACAGTTACACTGTTACTGAAGTTTTAAATTCTGATAGTCATGGGGAGGGAGTCATTCTGAAGCCTTCAGACTTTACCAATATGGTTACAACCTAGTGAAACCACAGTAATAGAGGGAGACCATCCGGCTTAGAGACAAAGACAAAAAAGTATCCCATTTTATTTTAGAAATGAATGGATAACAGAAGAAATATGTGAATGACAGCGGGCGTGTAATGCGTTGCATGAGTGGTAGATATGGAGGGAAAGAACTGTGTGATGGTTAAGTAAAGCAACAGAAACCGATCCCAACCCAAATCCACGGGAACCAATCCCAACCCAGGGCAAACCAACGCCAAACAAACGGTCTCCATGAGGGAGACGTGCAATGAGCGTCGGGGAAAGAAGGGGACATGAGCGCCGCTGCACTGGGGGTCTGGGGCTGGTTGGAGAGCGGTTGCTGGGGCGTCTGAGGGGTGTTAGGCTGCGGGAGGGTGATGGGAGTTCGGCACAAGTTGCTGCAGCTGCTGCTGCCGCAACTTGTGCTTGATGTTGAGGCAGAAGGGGACGGGACACTTGTTCTCCTGGCAGTGCTTGGCGTGGTAGCAGCACAGGGCGATCAGCTGCTTGCACACGGGGCAGCCGGCGTTGGTCTTCTTCTTGCAGACCTTGGTGTGCTGCACCACCCTCTTCATCTTCTGGCAGGACGGCAGGGAGCAGTTGGCGTTGCGACACTGGCAGGCGTGGACCAGCGACTGGATGCAGCGCTGGATACTCAGACGCTGGAGATCCTGGGGGCTCTTGGTGGCCACATCATCACTATTAGCCATCTTAAGCTCCTCCATGATGTAGCAATGAACACACAGAAAGAAACCATAAGTTAGTGTTGGGAAAAGGGGGTGACTTTCTATTTGTATATTGTAAATATTGCATATTTTGCCATGTTAACAGTTTGAGACCATGTTCTTCCTGGTATTGCCCACAGCACAGATATATATATATATATATATAAATACATCAGATTGTATTTTAGCAATTAATGAAATATGTGAATGACAGTGGGCTTGTAATGCTTTGCATGAGTGGTAGATATGGAGGTAAGGACCTTTGTGTGGGTTAAGTAAAGCAAAAGAAACCAATCCCAACCCCAATCGACAGGAAGCAATCCAAACCCAGAGCAAACAAAAGCCAAACAAACGGTCTCCATCAGGGAGAGCCAGAATCAGGTGAAGCTACCAGCTGTTCTGCTGGGGGAGGAGCCGTCGGGGCCTGCTGCAACCGCCTGGCTGCTCTCTGCTTGACGAAAGCTGCCATGAGATGGGGGTTTGACCTCAGGATGTTGAGGACTTGCAACTTGCCTTAGGCATGACCCTGCCCTGCATGATTGCCATCCTCCTTCTCCTCATCATCGTGGCCCGCTGCTGCTTCAACTTGGGATCCCTGTTGGCCATCTCAAACTCCTCCATGATGTAGCAATGAACACGCAGGTCAACGCCCTGACGGCCGAGAGGGAGAGAGGCCAAAAGAAACCATGAGTTAGTGTGGGGAAAAAGGGGTGACTTTCTATTTTGCAATCTATGAGCCAGGGATGCCAAGTGGTGCTCAATGCAGAACAAAAGGAGCGGAGCTTGACCGTCCACCTCTCTGGACCTAGTCCAGCTGATTGGGTTGAGGTTATGTGTGTGTGTTATATAACACACACACACACACACACACAATAGTAGGTGCCGTTTATGTGTGATGTTGTGCCATCTGCTGGTAAAATGGTGCATTACGCTTAAGAGTAATTACTGTAACTGACACTGTGACTTCATGGAATGAGATATCGAAACCAAACTGTTGTTTTTTGGGAAGGGCCCTCTATGTGAATGGAAAGTTACAGGTTTCTGCTACCTTCTGAAGCTTTGATAGGTTGATAGAATAATGTTCGATGATTTACATATATGTTATCAAACATCGTTGCCAGATTTCAGATCAGACAAGTCTATAGATCATGTGGCCCACATTTTGACTTTAGTTGATTCTGAGAACATTATTTAAGTTTTTCCGAAAATATCTGAACCCTGACGCGGAAACTAACCAAAAAAAACACACGCGCACAAACACACACACGTTATACTATTATACTTGTCCGGGAAGCCTTACCCTCTTACGGCAGCGATCCTCCAAATCAACGGTGGTCCAGATCAGCTCAACACAGATTGAACTCCACAAATCCGCACACACTTTCGTTATAGGATGGGCTGCAAACGTGTTTTAGGTGCCACCTATTGTCAACTAAAAGGAATTATCCGATTATATTAGACATTAATATAAAACTATTTACAAACTCTTCCCCACAACCCAAAGCGGATCCTAAACAGGAGGACCCATTTATAAAAATGTATTCTGGATTAAATCTAGGTTCAGCTCCAGCCGCAGGCATGGCCTCCGGTGAGAGTCATATGTACCTGCCGTTAAGGCGGCTGCAAGCAGGTACGTGTGTGGCCTGAGGAGTCTGCAGAGGCACTCAAGGACTGTTTCAACACCACATATTGGAATATGTTTAAGCAGGCTGCCACCCACAATCACTCCACTGACCTCCAGGAACAGTGACACTGTCACTGCCTTCATCACCAAGTGCACTGAGGATGTAACAGAACTGAAGACCATCACCGTGCGGGCCAATCAGAAGCCGTGGCTGACAGGGGAGGTGTACAGGCTCCCGAAGGCTCGGAACGCTGCCTTCACGGCAGGAGATGTGGAGGGCCTGAGAACAGCTAGGGCCAACCTGTCCCGCGGCATCAGAGAGGCAAAGAGGCAGTACTCCAAGAAGATTTCCCACCGCTTCAGCAACAGCGGAGACACACGGAGCCTGTGGCGGGGGCTACAGATCATCACAGACTACAATCCCCCACCGCGGACCTGCGATAGCACCATCTCTCTGCTGCACGAGCTGAACACCTTCCTCGCTCGATTCGAGGCACAGAACACCACACCTGCACAAGAGTCCCCTCCCCCTCCTGATGACCTGGTGTTGACGCTGTCCCCAGACAGTGTGAGGAGATCATTCTGCAGGATCAATGGTCATAAAGCCACTGGTCCTTATAACATCCCTGGTCGTGTGTTGAGGGACTGTGCGGGGGAACTCACAGATGTCTTTACAGACATTTTTAACATCGCGCTGAGGCAGGCTGTGGTCCCCACGTGCTTCAAAGCCATCACCATCATCCTGGTCCCGAAGAAATCGACTCCTACCGTCCGGTTGCACTCACTCCCATCTTAATGAAGTGGTGAACGGCTGGTCATGCAACACATTGTCATGCAAGACAAAGCAGGTACAAAAATACACACTCCCTGATTGGCCTGATTGCGAGCAGGTGCCCGCAATCAGACCCAAACAACCTAGCAGATCCGGTGTGCTCCCAACATGTCCATACTCCACCTGCAGGCCAGACGCCGCACGCCCCCCCAAATAGATATAGCTAGGGTGTATTTGAAATTTAAGGTTTTTGATACAGGTTTTACAGACCTCTGATATGTTTAAATTGGTGGATACAATTCTAGACCTGAACTACGAGAGTAACGTGAAACGTTTTGTTTTTTTGTGAAGGGGAAGTATCAATAAATGGTGACAAGTCTCTCCTCCCCCCCCTCCCTGGACCCCTTCCAGTTTGCATATCGGTCAAAACGCTCGACCAATGATGCCATCTCCACTGCCTTCCACGCAGCTCTCATACACCTGGACACCAAAGACCCCTACGTCAGAATGCTGTTCATCGATTTTAGCTCAGCATTCAACACCATCATCCCCCAACAACTTATTCACAAACTGGACCGGCTGGGGCTGAACACCTCACTGTGCAACTGGCTGTTGAACTTCCTGACCGGAAGACCACAGGCTGTTAGGGTCGGCAGAAACACATCCAGCACAATCACAGTGAATACGGGCCCCCCGCCCCCCCAAGGATGTGTACTAAGCCCCCTCCTCTTCACCCTGACTGCACTCAATCACACACTTCCAACCTGTTTGTGAAGTTTGCGGATGACACAACTGTGGTGGGTCTCATCAGCAACGGGGATGAGTCACACTACAGGGGCGAGGTGTGCCGCCTGGCCCTGTGGTGTAAAAACAACAACCTCTCTCTGAACATCGAGAAGACAAATGAGATTGTAGTAGACTACAGGAGAAAGCGCACCCAGCATGCTCCTCTGACCATCGACCGTGCTGCAGTGGAGAGGGCGAGCAGCACCAGGTTTCTGGGTGTGCACGTCGCAGAAGACCTTTCCTGGACCACCAACATCGCATCGCTAGCCAAGAAGGCTCAACAGCGCCTTTACTTTCTCAGGAAACGGAGGAGAGCTAAAGCCCCGGGCCCCCATCATGTGCACTTTTCATAGAGGCACTGTCGAGAGCATCCTAACCAGCTGCATCCTGGTGTGGTACGGCGCCTTGCACCTCATCCTGCCGCAGGTCCCTCCAGCGCATCGTGAGAGCGGCCGAGGAGATCATTGGTGCCACTCTCCCCTCCCTTGAGGACATATGAAGCACCCGCCTCACCCGCAAAGCCCTCTGCATTGCAGGTGATCCCACCCACCTGCCACAATGCCTCTTCAACCTGCTGCCCTCAGGGAGGAGGCTGCGGATTCTCCAGGCCAGGACCACCAGACTGAAAAACAGCTTCATGCACCAGGCTGTCAGAATGCTCAAACTCCCCCCCCCCCCCCCCCCCCCCCCCGTTCCCCTTCTGCCTCCTTCTCACTGAAAGCCATGGACTCTGCCCCCCCCCCCAGATCAACACTGAAATCTGTAATTTGCAACTTTCCTTTTTTGCACTATGCACCAATACCAGTCTCGTGTCTGTCCTTGTGTATGTACTATGTATATTTTTAAACATTTATTTATTTGATGTATTTTGCACCATTGGGGTTGGAGAGTATTGTTATTTCGATCCTCAGTATGTCCTGTACATATTGCTGAATAGACATAAAAAATGACTGAAGTTTTAGGTTTTCTAGGACCCTGGTTTTTCGTGACAGACATGATTGGCGAAGGAATCTCGTGAGAAACCAAATAATTCATGAACGTATTTTGCAACGCCACCCTACGACCAATAAACTTGGCCTTGCAGGCGCACATGGACAGGATGAACGGCAGCTGTCATTGTTTAAGGTTAGGACTTGAACAGTAAGGTCAACGCCAGCGAGCCGAGGGGCGAGTTATTCACTCTCAGTGGCTGGGTCATCTCATTCATTTGGAGAGGTCCCGTTCTATTTCATTGGAGTTATTATTAAGGATGTATTATTGACGAGTTTGGGTCAGCTACCTGGTTAGATATAAACAACTAGAATGCAATACATTTTTCCTCCACTGTCTTATAATTAACTCAGGGGTTCGACTGTCATTCGGGGTTGCCGAATATGCAGTCCTTATCTCACAAGATCCGTAGTTTGCTTAATCAGAGTCAACTGAGGGGGTCCATGCGACACAGCTCTCCACCACAAACATTATAAGCCTTATTGTTTCTATTTGCCACTCAAACGTTATCTTCCTGCACCACTGATCATGCAGAAATGAAGATAAAGGTGTGCAACTCAAGCATTTGACCCCATCTGAACAAGAATGTGCTCTGGCCAGTATGATGTACCTACGGCTCAAACTCAAAGGTCCCTATAGTGGGCCGTTCAGTTAAAGCTGCTTACTTACAAGTTGTTTTTTTCTGTTGCACAGTTTATTTAACAATATGGTATACAAGTAAGAAATGAGTCTTTAACCAGTCTATACAGTGATTTCATTCTCTCTTCCTTATATTTATAGTATTTTGCTTAATAACTTGCATGATTTACAATAGGAGAAAAGCTTATCCCCCAATTCAAGTTTTTCGTGGGAGAGGAATAAGGGTTGATAACTTTCCGGTTGTCCGCGTTCATCTCCAAACCCGCTCACATCTTGGTGTGATAACTAATCGGGACACTGTCAGACAGCCATTCCATCTCAGCTTAGAGGGCTGGTCTTTTTTCGAGCTCTTTACAATTTACATTTTAGTGACAAAAAAAACAAAACAACGCACGTTCCCCCCCACGCCCCCACATTAAAGCAATCATGTTCACCCACACAATTAATGATCTGCTCCCCAAGCCGCCGACGTTGCGGACAACAATCAGTTTGTTTTCAGCTTGCGAAGTGGCATCACCGTGTCGGGGCTTGGAGTCTGCGTCAGTGTCATCATGTGCGCCTGCATACATGTCCTTGTGTAACAAAAAAAAATAAACTGACTTTGTCCATTTCCTATTTCAGTATTATGAGCGAGTGCTGCTCAGACACAACAAGAAAAGGGGGAATTCTTCCTTCCTGCACCACGCGTCGTCCGGCAGAGAGCTAGAGACACAAGGCTGCAATGACCAGGAATGAGTTTAAAGAGAACCTGGCCCATAACAAAAACAAATCATTTTACAGTTTCAAACACAAAAACTGTACTTTTTTTCCCAAAAGGTACAAAATAAAAATGTATGAATAACATTAATTGCAGTTTGCGCATTTTTTTTCTTAAAAAAAATACATGAGAAAGGCATGAAAGCATACCAAAACAAAACCAAAATAGAACAAATATCGAGCACATTTGGTCTCAACCAAAAAAATATATATATATTCTTTGTGATTCAACTGATTTTAAGAACCCCATTTGCAAATCCCTCAACATTTTAAGAAATGTTGATATTGGTTTCTCATCATCTCTCCCCCCACCCACCCCCCAACGTATCCCATGTACAACTGTTTCAACTTTTTACACGTCAGTACAAAAAGTGTTCTCAACTTTAGAAAGACGAACAGAGCCCTCTGACAGACGGAGAGTCCAGGGTGCAGGACGGGGAACAAATGGCACACAACTCGGTGCTGCTACAACCCCTCCACAAACTTCTCTAAAGTGTCCCCGGTCGCGTCTCCCCCCGACCCCAAGTCCCCGCCGAGCCCCCCCCTGGCGGGGGTGTTGAGCTGCGGCAGCATGGCGCTCTGCTCCGGGGCCCCCATGTGTCCCGGCTCCAGGGGCCCTCCGAGGCCCGGCCGGGGGGACCCTGCGTGTTGGGGGGAGGGCTGGGGCTGCTGCAGGGGGCTGGAATGTAGCGGTGGCTGTTGCGAGGCGGGACACGGGGACTGGGCGGACACCGGGGATCGAACCTGGTTACCGAGCGTGTTGGCCAGGGCGGGTGGCCCGGGCAGGTGGGCGCCGCCCTGGGGCTGCAGGTGTGACTGGGGGCTCATGGCGCCCGGCGAGCCCATCTGCTGCTTGAGGACGGCTTGTTGCTGCTGGGGGAGCTGCTGCTGGAGCAGGCGCTGATGGAGCAAGTTCTGGGGGGAGTCCATCCCGATGCCGGCCTGGCCGATTTGAGCCATGGGAGGGAGCTGGCCCATGGCTCCTGTGGCTGCTCCTGAACCTGTCTGCATGGCCAGCTGCTGCTGGATGCGGAGCTGGGAGTAGGGGGCTGCCGTGCCCTGGGCTTGCGGTGGGAACTGGCCAGGGTGCCCTTGAGGCATCACTCCCTGCTGCTGCTGCTGCTGCTGCCTTAAAAGCTGCCGACGGTAGAGCTCCTGGATCTGCGCGTTGGAGTTGTGAGCTGGGTTTATCAGCTGTCCCTGGGGGCCCAATGCAGTCATGCCTGGGTTGGCGGGCTGCTGTGTTTGTTGCAGGGGCATTCCAGGCCTTTGCACAGCCACTCCCTGCATGGCCAGGGCCTGCAGGGCCGGTAAGCCTGGTGGCTGCTGCTGCCCCACTTGCTGTGGCGGCTGGGGCTGGTTGGCGTGGTACTTGGCCGTTCTCTGCTTGATGAAAGCTGCCATGAGCTGGGGGTTGGACTTGAGGATGTTGAGGACTTGCTGCTGCTGCTGTGGTGAGCTGGGAGACTTGAGCGTGCGGAGGAGGTCCTGGAGCGCGTTGGGGGCGATGTTGCCGGGTCTCTGCGGGGTTTGTGGCCGGACACCGGGCTGCTGAGGAACCAGCATCCTCTGGGCCTGCTGCCCTTGGGGCATCATGGCTCTCTGCATGGTCAGGGCCTGTTGTGGGGACTGACCGGGAGCCAGGCCTGGTTGCTGAGGCTGTGCCGCCTGCATTTGGCCCCCGCCTCCAGGCCACTGTCCTGGGGCTATGTTGGGTTGCATCACCTGCGGGGCCCGGGGCCCTGGTACCATCTGCATCGGCGCTTGCATGGGTCCGGCCGTACGCTGCGGCTGCTGCGGGCTGATGGGCAGGCCGTTCACGTTGACTCGGTAGTTCTGCTGGTTCTGCTGGGCCTGAGCCATCAGCTCAATGTGCCGGGCCATCTTAATGGCGGCCAGCGGCGGCTGCTGCTGCTGCTGTAGGGGCTGGGGTTGAGGTGGGGCGGGCTGTGGGAGAGGGGACTGCTGCTGGTGCAGAGGTGAGGCCTGGGGGCCAGGCTTACCCTGAGACACCGGAGCTGGAGGCTGGCCATTTCGCGGAGTGTTGGGGAAGGAAGGGGACATGACAGCCGCTGCACTGGGGGTCTGGGGCTGGTTGGAGAGCGGTTGCTGGGGCGTCTGAGGGGTGCTAGGCTGGGGGAGGGGGTTGGGAGTGCTGGGGGTGCTGGAGGCTGGTGGGGACGGAAGAGCCATGACCCGGCCCTGCATGGTGGCCATCCTCCTCCTCATCATCTGCGCCTGCTGCAGCCGGTGCTGCAGCTGCTGCTGCCGCAACTTGTGCTTGATGTTGAGGCAGAAGGGGACGGGACACTTGTTCTCCTGGCAGTGTTTGGCGTGGTAGCAGCACAGGGCGATCAGCTGCTTGCACACGGGGCAGCCGCCGTTGGTCTTGCGCTTGCAGACCTTGGTGTGCTGCACCACCCTCTTCATCTTCTGGCAGGACGGCAGGGAGCAGTTGGCGTTGCGGCACTGGCAGGCGTGGACCAGCGACTGGATGCAGCGCTGGATGCTCAGACGCCTGCTCTCCTGGGGGCTCTTGGAGGCCTCGCCCCCCTGGCTGTTGCTGTCATCGTCCAGGCCCAGGCCCCACTTGACCATCTTATGCTCGTGGCCTTTAGCGGCGTAGCAGTTGATGCACAGGTCAAAGTCCTGAGGAGAAGATGATAGAAACTATGAGTTTGGGTCTCAAACAGATTTTGTTTTAGAATGAACACATCCTTGTGTGCAGGGAAGATATGCTAGGAAGGTAGGCTTTCGCAGAATAAAACAGCATCCTAAAGCATTATAAATTGTGTGTATTGACCACGCGTGACGCAAAAATTTAATACAGCTGTAGCTGAAACATGGTAGTGTCTTGTTGACGTTGGCACTATAGTGGTTCACTGGATATTTCCACCTTGGTGTGGCTGTGTGTAACACCAAATCACCATGTAATGAACTGCGTATAGAATCTTCACCATGCCATCAAACTGAAAGTATTCAAAGACATGTTAAACGGCTGATATGCCACCAGGTGCGACTGAGATAAGACATTACAAGCCGTTTGAAAATCTGCCTTTTCTACATCACGAGTGGGTGCGACCACCTAGATGTATGTTGGATAGATCAGTCTACCAGCCTACCAAGTGGACCGTAGCAAAGGTTGCAAATCTATCCATCATACATCTAGGTGGGGACTGATGTCCACCGACACTGTGATGTCACTAAAACACAGGAAGGGGTCTCACACTTGTTGGCGTAACATCACCCCTTTAAAAAGGTTCCTCCTGGGGACTTCCGGTTTAGCGACTAATGGAGTGAGACGCACCAGCGGGAGCTCCTGTGAAACTCTTCTAATTTTATTGTATAGGGCCTTTTCACAAACTCTCTTTTTCCACATTTCGACTTCACAAGCTCATTGTGACTGTATTATAAGCCGTTATGCCTCCAAAACTGAAAAATACGAACAACTCGGCGCCTACACAAACGAGGCCTACCCCCCAGGCTACATCCTCCCTGGGGAGTAGCGAGGCCGCCCCGCCGCGGGCGCCCGCTAAGCCCTCCACTCCAGAGAAAACCGCCGCTGTTTCGAACATGACCTCCTCGGACTTTAAGGCTGAACTCCTCGCCGCTCTTCGAGATGAGGTGGTCGGCATTTTTAAGGCAGAATTGGAGGCGGCATTGACGAATAATTTCGCTCGGATAAAGTCCGAACTACAGAGTGTGAAGGTGGAGCTAAATGCTAACATGGCGGCCATCCGGTCGGAGGTGGATGTGCTAAAGGTAACTGTGACGGACATGGAGGGCTCGCTGTCGACATGCACTGACGATGTGCTTTCACTTCAAAGTAAAGTGGTCAAACTTTCGGTCCAACTTGTTACTTTGGATAGCAAATGTGAAGATCTGGAGGCGAGATCTCGCCGTAACAACAACAGGATAATAGGTCTACCCGAGGAGATCGGCGCGGTTGACGCGACTACAGTTTCCGCCCTGCTGAAAGACGCCATCGCCTTAGGTAAAGAGCCGGTGGTGGACCGGGCGCATCGATCCCTACAGCCCAAGCCGAAACCCGGTGAGCGCCCTCGTCCCATGTCAGCACGTCTACACTATTATGCAGACTGTGCCGACATCCTACAACGTGCTAGAACCCAACGGCAGATCAAGGTGAAGGATTCAACTATCTCCATTTTCCCGGACTTCACTGCACGCACAGCCAAAGCCCGTGCAGCCTTCACTGACATTCGGCGCCAGCTCAGGGACATTCCCGACATAAGATTTGGGCTGCTACACCAAGCGCGTCTCCGCATCACCAGAGGGGATGTCACAAGGGAATTTACATCACCGAAGGATGCCGCTGCCTTTGTGGAAGCACTCAAGTAAACATGGGTCTACTACGGCATAGTTATTAAAACATAAGTAGGTGCCACTACAGTTATGCCATTATTATTATGATCGTAATTATTGTTATTGAAGATTATTTTCTATATAATAATAATAAGATTATTATCATCATTATTATTTATATTTTATTTTTAAATATATATATTATTGAAGCTGAAACGGTTCTTGATCTACAGCATGTTCTACGAAATAAGTAATATACCATTACTGTAGACAGGTTAAGTAAATTTTGTCATAAATCAAATTGGCAAATAGTTGGCACCATAACTACTGTTGTTCTAATAAGCAGTATTAGTACAAATACTAAGTCACTGCGCCTAGGCGCATGCAGATTTCGGATGGTTCGGATGGTTCTGAGCCTTGTGTTGTTTATTATGCACGCCCTGTCTTTCGTTTTTTTTATCTTCCCATTGTTTCCGGGAGCTCCAGTTAAGTTGGAGCGAGGGTAAGATGACTGTTTGGTCCAAAGCCTGGAGTTTTTTTGTTTGGATTATGACTCCTTGTGGAGTTAGCACTGGTATCCTATCGATTGGGGATGGGATAGTGGTAGGTGCACTGGGGGGAGGGTGTGGGTTCTGGGCGAGTTCGATAAGTTAGCCCTGTGTGTGCGTGTTTTTTGTTTTTTGTCTTGTTTTGTTTTTCTCTCTTCCTTTCTTTCCCCTTTCCTACCTTTCCCTCTCCTTCCCCCCTTGCCCCTGAAGTGTGGGACGGGAACCTGGTTGCCTCTTATTTTCATCCACTTTCCACATGGCTAATGTTTCGGGCCCAAATGTGAGATTCATCAGTTGGAATATTAAAGGCCTAGGATGTGCTGTCAAGCGATGTAGAGTGCTCTCCCATCTGAAGCGGCTGAAACCTGACATTGTGTTCTTGCAGGAAACCCACATGAGGAACAAAGATCAAGTCAGTCTGAAATGTTGATCTGCAAAAAGGAAAAAAAAAAACGTTCCTGGGGGCGGGACCATTTGGCTCTAAACCTATTGGTTGCTCTCTGCTGACGTACATTCCAATCACGTGTGCCGTTGACCGGGCTGTGCGTGATTGACAATGCTCTGCCGATGACAAGAATAACAAGCGACCTGCGCGGTTGATTTTGTTTTCCATTTTCTGGAACCATGGCTGGGGACGGAAACCGTAAAGGGACACCGGGGAAAATAAATAAAAAATCGTATAGGTCGGAATATGGTTGGAATGAAGCGGCCACCGATTCTTGACAGGCTGGGTACTTGATTCTTACACACAACCGGACTCGTTCATTACTTCACTAAACTGACACGCACGCTTTCGCTCGCTCGTCGACCCCACACACACGCACACACACTCACTGCCAGTGATATGCGCATGATACTTCCCCGTGCTCATGAGATACTTTCTCGTGCTCACCAGTTACTTTCTCGTACTCACGAGAAACGTTAATTTTTTATTTATTTTCCCCGGTGCCCCTTTACGGTTTCCGTATCCAGCCATGGTTCCAGAAAATGGAAAACAAAATCAACCGCGCAGGTCGCTTGTTATTCTTGTCATCGGCAGAGCACTGTCAATCACGCACAGCCCGGTCAACGGCACATGTGATTGGAACGTACGTCAGCAGAGAGCAACCAATAGGTTTAGAGCCAAATGGTCCCGCCCCCAGGAACGTTTTTTTTTTCCTTTTTGCAGATCAACGATTTCAGACCTTTGACTGTCAGGGAGTTTCAAAACGAATGCGCGACAGAACACTGCCAATAATCACATGACTCAAAGCTTGCGCCTGTGTGGTCAAATCTCTGAAAAGTCAGTGCTGAAAAGTCAGTTTTGAAAAAATACATTGCAATGGTGTAAATTTACACCTTTACACGTTTTTAAAAATAAATATTCAACCTTTCAAAACTTATTTCTCAATGTATGAACACCTGTTTGCAGAATCCCATTTACAAGGTTTCAAAACCGGGAAACAATGAAATACACTGTTAGAACAGTGCCAGATTTGAAACTGCAAATGCGCTGGTGACATTTTTGAAATTTTGAAACTGTTGGTGAAAATGATGAAGAAGATAAAATAGAACACAAAATCATGTTTGCAGATGTTTTAATTTTTTTTTCAGGCTATAATCTCTTTTTTCAGTGTTGCAAAACCTTTTTTACAAGGTGTTAAGTTTTCAAACCCAGACTTACAAGCCTTTGAAACTTTTTTTTTCAGGTTTGAATTATGGCAGGATACTGGCTCCATACTCTTAGTGTTCTTTTAAAAAAGGACAAAGATGCGGATTTATGTACCTCCTATAGGCCAATTTCTTTAATGAACGTCGATACAAAGATTCTTGCTAAGGCCGTGGCCCGCAGACTCGAAAAGGTCCTTCCGACAATCATTTCTAAGGAACAGACAGGTTTTATAAAAGGGCGCCAGCTCTATTATAATGTTCGCACTTTGTTAAACACAATTTACTCTAAGGAAACAAGGGCCACTCCTGAAGTAGTGATTGCGATTGATGCAGAGAAGGCGTTCGATCGTGTTGAATGGAACCATCTATTTGCGGTTTTAGCCAAGTTCGGATTCGGTGAAAGCTTTATATCATGGTTACGCCTTCTCTATACGCTTCCCTGTGCTAGTATTACCACTAATAACGCCCATTCCGGCTACTTTTTTCTAAATAGAGGTTGCAGACAGGGCTGTCCTGTATCCCCTCTCCTGTTTGCACTTGCAATATAGCCCTTGTCTATAAGTTTGAAGACCTCTCTTACTTTTAATGGCATCACCAGGTCTCACACAGAGTTGAAATTATCGTTATACGCCGACGACCTGTTACTATATGTCACAGATCCAGTAAGAGCCTGCCCTTCTATTGTTTCTTTTCTGCATAGATTCGGCCGGTTTTCAGGGGATAAAGTTAATGTCGCCAAGAGTGAATATTATCCAGTCAATAAACCAGCTCTGCAGCTCTCCCAGTCAGACATTCCTTTCAACTTGAGTCCTTCGAGATTTAGGTACCTTGGGGTTAGCATAGCCAGGTCCTTCAAATCTCTTTACTCTGAAAAATTTTCTCCCCTTTTAGCCCAGATTAAGACAGACTTTCAGAGATGGGGTTCCCTCCCTCTCTCCTTGATTGGGAGAATAAATACTGTCAAGACGAGTGTCCTCCCAAAATTTCTATTTCTTTTTCAATGCTTGCCTATATTTTTGCCAAAAGGTTTTTTTAAAACGGTAGATTCGATCATTTGTCATTTTTTGTGGAAATACCTAGAGTTAGACAAAAAGTATTACAAAACTGAGTTCTATGGCGGTCTCTCTTTGCCAAATTTTCAATTCTACTACTGGGCCGTGAACATAACTAGAATTATACTCTGGTCTAAGTCAACTGATGTACCTTGGTACCAGTTGGAAGCACGGTCATGCTCCCCAGTCTCTCTCTATGCTTTATTGACCGGCGGCAACCAACCCCTCCGGCCTTACCTGCAACCCGGTGGTTAACGACACGCTCAAGATATGGTTTCAGTTTAGGAAACAGTTTGAATTTACTGCCCCCACAGCTTTAACCCCATTGTTAAAAAACCCTGTGTTTAAACCCACATTTACTGATCCCACTTTCTCCTTATGGCATGATAAGGGACTGAAATGTTTTGGGGATCTTTATAGGGGAGGAACTTTTTGTTCTTTCGCGGACCTAGCTACTGAATTCAACCTTCCACCCTTCCATCTCTTTAGATATTTCCAGGTGAGGAACTGTGCAAAATCCTTATTTACAAACTTCCCCCACCTCCCGCCCAAGCAGCCATGGGGTGAACTTTTACTATTTAATCCCTTGCAAAGGTCTTTGATCTCAAAGGTTTACAGTTCTATCCAATCATATGATGAACATTTACCTACCAAAACAAAGGAGACTTGGGAGAGTGAGTTGGGGTTGATCTTTGAGGAGGACTGGTGGGAGTCTGCGCTGAGGGTCATTCACAAAACCTCTATTTGTGCCCGCCTGACCTTGATACAGTTTAAATTTGTATTTAGATGCCATTATTCGAAGACAAAGTTGGCGCAGATTTTCTCAGATATGGTAGATGTCTGTGATAGATGTGGAGGCTCGTCCTGCAATCTCACGCATATGTTTTTCTCTTGCCCAGCTCTGTCGAACTTATGGCAAATTTACTTCAACACCATGTCTAAAGTACTCTCAAGAACAATTCCCATTTCACCACACATAGGCATTTTCGGTCTTCCGGAAGACTATACTCTATATTCTACTAAAGAATTGGAAATAATAGCTTTTACCTCACTAATTGCTAAACGCCACCTCCTTCTGAATTGGAAATCTACAATGGCTCCCTCCAGTACACAATGGATTAAAGAGGCTATGTCCTTTTTGAAAGTCGAGAAAATTAGATATTCAAGAAGGGGAAATGTGAGCAAATTCTTCAACAAGTGGCAACCGTTTATGGACTTCTTTGCAACGATATAACTCCCCCCTCACTCACACACTCCCTCTTATTATTTCTTTTTTTTGTTGTTTTTTCTTTTCTTTTTTCTCTTCTCTCTTTTATTATTGTTTATGTATTTCATTTGTTATGTCAGGTTGATTGTTATGTATAGTCTATTTGGTTTTAATTCTGTAAAACTGTTAAAGCTGTATGCAAACATGTTTAATGCTGATGCCAACATACCACGTAAGTGCCTTTGCTACTTTTGTATACACTTTATTAAAAAAATATGAAACAAAAAGGTTCCTCCTAACTAGAACCACTACAGTGTAACCCGGCCCCAAGATGCCCTGCTGCGTCAACCCCCCCCCCCCCCCCCCCACCGGGCCCAGGGAGCCTCACCTCGCAGACGGTGCAGTGCCAGCGCGTCTCCACGTGGTGCTTGCACTCATTGCAGGTGTACACAAAGCGGTCCTGGCCCTGGTTGTGCAGCTCCACCAGCATGCACATGGAGCTCCACTTGCAGCGCCGCAGCGAGCTGAACTCCCAGTGCTTGTCGCGGGCCAGCGTCAGGAAGGCGTCGCGGCCGTCCATCAGGTCACAGGTCAGCAGGGGGTCCGGGTCCGAGATGGGCGGCAGGGCATTGGCCATCGGCGCAGAGTGCATGTGGATCACGAAGAAGACCTGGACAGGACAGGCAGGGGGAGGGAGATCAAGAACTGAGTAGTGCTGGGATTTCAATCCGTGGATTTCTTTATTGGCTAATCTAAACTGTAGCTTTGAAACCTTTACGGAAACGCTTTTACAGTTTAATAATGCTGGCAGAGTTAGTGTTCAGCTATAACGCGCGTACAGATCCCCGCCTGCGGAAACATGACTGGATGAAACAAGCGAAAGAAGCGTTGAAAAAAAGGGTTCCAATTTCCGTTATCAATCAAGTCTTATTTGTGAAACTACTCCTGCCCTAATCCAGATCCAAAACAGGTTCCATTTCCATTGGAACCTTTCTGAAAACATCTGACAAAGCGATCTCTTATAAAGAAAGTTTCTCCAGCAAACTATAGCAGTGAAGCACCTGGCAGGATCCTAACCATGGTTCAGGGTAAGGCTGTCCAAACAACAGGGCTGCTGGTGGATTCTATGAAGGGAACTCTCTGCAAAAGTAGCAGGCTCACCTCTTTGTGCTTCTCCAGGGAGGCGTAGAGCTTCTGGGACAGGTCGTTGGCTACATTCGGCATTCCAGGCTTCTTCTTGTTTGCGCGGCTCAAGCTCCCCTTGTTCTTATTGGCCTTCTTGCTGTTTTTCTTCTTGCCATTTTTGCTGTCACTTGGTGTGCCCTGACGATGAGACAGTGGGGAGGGTACGGGGGGGGGGGTGAGGATCTTCTCATCTGTTCCGAGTAAACACGTCAACGTCTTGCACCCTTGAGCTACCCTCAAAGTAGATATTTATTTTGTTTAGCAAAAAACGGGTAAAAACAAATGCAGTCTGCTGAGCTTGGACTGAAAGACCTGTCCTGTGAGAATGACCCGTGCTCTTACCTCTGGCGTCTCACACGTAGCCGTGTTCTCCTCCTTCTTGCGCTCCTCCTCCTCCTGCTCCAGCTCCTTGATGCTCTCCTCCAGCACGTTGGGCCAGAAGTCTCCTTCAAAGTAGGGCAGCTCGTTGGCGCTGGTCACCCGGTCCTCCGTGGCTTGCTTGAAGATGTCCTGGGTGGAACAGAGGATGCAAAGCAACGTCAAGATCACAACAGCCCATGCGCAGTCATTTGTAGGTAAGAGTGGACTTATGTACACAAGGTCGCAAAACAGAAGACACCGTTTCCTCTCGTTGAGGAAACAACGAGTGTCTGCTGGCATGGTGAAAGACAATGAGTGACTTTTGTTGTCAACAATGTAATACCCTCAATTATATTAATGTTGGGAAGATTACACTTCTCATGTTAGGCTTCTGAAATGCTAGAGAAAACCCGAGAATAAAGTGTACAGAAAAATAAAGCAAATTCCTCCACATCTCAAAGTGCCAGGTATCCCATTGTCATTTCTGGAGAGCGCTACAGGAAAGTTGGCGTGTTAAGGCCGGACTTTGCTTTACACAGGGACATGAGCTAACACAGAGTCAATGGCACATGGTTTCATGAAGAAGGTCCTGGTTAACACTGTCTACTCTATGAAGAAAAGCTGTTGCGTTTATTAAGGAGGACGTTCTTATCCCAGCCCAAAAATGCGGGCATCACAGCAGACAATACAGGACAGTAAAACTAGTAAATATTACAAATAAGAGTAAAAAGAAATAAAGAATAATCCTGCAACAAAAAAGAGCAGGGACTGATACATAATAGTCTGATAAGGGGTCAGAGTAACATGCTTCTGAGACCGCTGCCATGAGAGAACCCGCTCCTGAAAGTCTGACCCCAATATGGCTGTGGCCGTTCACCTTGTAGTCGTGGAGGATCCTCTCAGCGAAGGCCTTGTCCAGCATCTTCCTGTACCACTCCTGCAGCCTCTTGGGCTTGGGGATCTTCTGGTCCGCAGGATGGCAGTGGAAGATGTAGTCGTCTCCTTCGCTGGGCGGGCAGGCCCAGATGTGCCCCTGGGAATAGCTGCGGAGAAGGGGGTTTCAGAATCAGGAGATTTCCCCACAAGACCCTCTCGTCTGCCACAGGGCATCACCAGGCAGGTCTGGGATCAGATGGTAGCAATAAACCCAGCAGAGAAACCTCACTCGGGATACAACGGCAGTGACAACAGGAGAGGGAGACATACCCAAGTTTCTTCACGTATTCCAGGTAGCCGATGAGAATTTCGTGGTAGACCGCTGTGCGCAGCAGCCGAGGTCTGAAGAAGTGAATACTGTCGAGGTACGATATGTAGACCCGTCTGTGGGGGGAGAGAAGGGGCGCAGCATGTAGCATGGGAGACGGTAGAACTGAACCAAACACTGAAAGTGGATGCCTAGACAGACAATGAACATGTTTGTCTTAAATGAATTTGGTTGTGTGGTTAATCCGAAGGATTTCCAGGTGGTGTAGGAAACAATGGTCTGAAATGCAGATGAGTCATGGGGTTTTCAGCACAGCACTGACCTGGTGTTTGGGAAGGCGCATTCGGAGCCGTACTCCTGCACGTGCATGCCGAAGAAGCACACATCCGTTCCATCAATCTCTTCGAAGGCAAAAAGTGCTTTGGTTCTGTAGGGGAAGGACTCGGGCATATCGCCGGCGTCCACAAACCTGTCGTGTGGAAAATAACCAAGCGGAAATAAACAAACAATCAAATCACAGGTTCCTTACATGAATCACTCAAAGGATGAAGTGATATTTTATGTAAATGACGTTGCTTGTGTCGTCCACACAGCTTTCACTCCTCAAATTCAATGCTGGAGATCATTTCATGTAAATCAAGTATTTACATTTATAGGTTCACTGCGAGGGGACAAAGATCGGTTCCGACTCCGATGTTAGTGTCCCTATGAGACCAGACAGGGTGTGTGAGGGCCCTCTAGTCAAACAACATGATACATAAAGCCTTAATGGGGGACTTGTGTGTTCACTTTGAAGAATAACAAGAGGCATGTTGTAATTCCAAGACGACAAAGGGAAACGCTCAACCGTTCCGCGCTGTATTTACCAAAAGTTGTTTTAATTAAGGAGTTTCATATTTAACAACCTCAGGTTAAGGATTTTTTAGCACAACTTTAAGGTGCGGTCAAAAGACACCAGCCAGGAGGAGCCATTTTGGAACACAATTCAACAGGACAACATGGAACCACTAGTTCCAAATTTTTCTATTTTCAAAAGGGACCATGTGCAATTTAAACATAAGTGTAACATTTGATGCATCACACCAGAGGCAGCCTAAGGCTAATTTACATCTGCAGTCCACATTCTTGCAATGCGACAATGTTTTGGTTTTAGCATGCAATTAACATAGCACATAGAAAATAATGATAGAAATAACAACCAAGAAAATTGGAGGAAGCAACTAAATTTATAAGGAATCATTTCACTATTCCAAAATTATAATTAAGCATTTCCAATCAAGAGAGAACATTTATACTTAATTTAAAATACCAGATGATATCTGGTCTCACATTCTAATATGCATATCGTTATATAATCCAGACGACATCTAGTTTAATATTGGTATACGTTTATCATTATATAATCCCGGAAAATATCTAGTTTATATCGGGATATGTTTAACATTATATAATCCCGAGAAATATCTTGTTTATATCGCAGTGTTTCCCCCACGTTCACACAGCAGCGGCGCGCCGCCGCTGCTGAATTTTCTCCGCCGCTGCAATAAAAATCCTTCTCCTAATTTATTTTTTCTTTTTTACGTAGCTCCTTTTAGAAAATGTACAGCGCGTAACGTCAATTGCGCAGCACGCGGCACATCGTCACGTAACCAACATCAAAGAAGAAAAATACACAGCGAGTGTGGCAGTTGTTGGCAGTAGGCTACCCTACGCGGTTGCAAAGTTACATTGATTCTAGCAGTAGCGAGTGAAGCGGAAGATCGAAGAAAGAAGGAAAGAGTGAGCCAGACAGAGAGAGAGAGAGAGACAGACAGAGAGAGAGAGAGAGAAAGTAAGTTGCTAAAATGTGTCGCTACATGACCACCAGTGTTAAAAACCCTCTGAGCCCAATCATTTTATTGTATCTATAAACCGCAACCTCCGTGCCGTTTTTCCTCTAGTATTGTGTGTGTGTGTGTAGGCATATGTGTGTGTGTGCGTGTTGTCGCTGTTTTTGGGATAGCAACCATGTTTAGTGTTTAAGCATTAGGCAAAAATCTGTAAATAAATTGTGCAAATTATATTTGCGTTGTGGCATTTTTTGTTTAAATAGTACTATACAAAAATATAAAAATCTGTAAATGAAGACACAAAAGGCAAAGTTACAACACCAATAATCCCATCTACAGTAATACACAGGACTGTTTGAATAGGATTTAAGTGCATATTCTCCTCTCAAAGTGCACCAGATTCATGCATTCCAATGTAAAGGGTACAAAAACAATTTGGCCGGGGGGGCATGCCCCCGGAGCCCCCTAGAGGGTTCGGGGACCACACCACCGCTGCTGAAAAAAATCCTGCGGGAAACATTGTATCGGGATATGTTTATCATTACATAATCCAAGACAATATCTTTTAAATATCGGGATAAATTTAACATTTTATAATCCCGGAAGATATCTAGTTTATATCGGATATGATTATCATTATTAAATACCGGACGATGTCATTTTAATCCCGGGAAACGGGCGGAACTTCCTCACCTGGCTTTCATGCCGGGCTTCACCTCCACCGTTTTGTCGGAGCTGGCCACAACTCGCACGAACACCTCTCCGGCCTCCGGGTGGTTCTGCCTCTTCAAGTACTTATTCACACGGTCCTCTATGTACATCCCCAGTCGCGTGGTCTGCAGCCCTATAGAACCACAACACACACACACACACACACGTCAGGAACTGTAAGCATGCAGCAGACTTCAGGTAAAAAAACAACAACATTTGAACGTGTTCCAATAGGGCACACTTTTGCTTATTTCGTCCTGCCAATTATTGGTGTGAAAACGGCCTCGGAGCGTTCTCAGTGTTTGTTGGACACTATAGAGGCACGGAGGGGATACCGTTAGCCCAGAATAACAGGGAAACTACAAAGCCAACCATGAGTTGAGGCAACTGCTGGAATGCCTCTAGCTGGGGAACCTTAAACGGAGCATATGGGGCCCATATGGGGAAGAAAGGTACGATACAGAGAACAGGCCGGCTTTCTTCTGCCTCCCCGGGTGTCCTGAGCTACCGCACACTGATGTCTGACTCGCATTTGGAAGAAAGACTATGCGGGAAACGCAGTGGGTGAGGATGGGTTGGGGTGCAGAAACGACTCACTTTTTGCAGAGAACTTGTTGTCCTTCCGTGTTTTACCGCTCTTCTTTAAACAGTTGTCACAGATGAAGCTGGGAAAGAGGGATGAACATTAAAGTTAGTGGTCTTCGTGATTACCATCGGGACAATGACAACGGTACGACTAATGTCAATTGGGACATGAGGGCGAGAACTTACCCAGAGGGCCAGATGACGTCGTAGTGTAGGACGCAAATTTGGTGCATCTTGCGTCCACAATCTTTACATTCAACAAACCTGCACAAAATAACACAGTTCAGAATGGATCACATCGGTCAGGTGAATGTGTGAACTATTCTCAAGTGACCCGGAAAAACACTTATTTAATAAACCATTATATGGAGCTTTGTATCCAGGTGCAAGTAGTGGCATTGTACGGCTGTTGGTGTTGAAACAGCTACATGGAGCGAACAACAAAACTACCCCAGGCAGTTGAACCTTCCTCCAATTCTTCCTCCAAACCAACCAATACCAAATGCGCCTTTGTTTTAGGTTAACACAATGTTTCGTACGTACTTTTGCATGCAACAGAGATGCTTTGCATATGGGGATGCATATCTAAAATGTATTGGGGTTTAATTCAAACTCTTTATCCCGGGTCTACATTCCCGCTCACAACATATTCATACTTACGGTTCCTGGTCTAGTGTGTCGTTCTTCTTCCTTTCAAACTGATCTTTAGATATCATTCTAGAGTAGCAAGGAGGTAGAGAAAGATGAACATAGGTTAATGATACTACCTTGGACAAATAGTAATGCATTGATTCTCGCTTAATTGCTCTAAAAAGCAAATCCGTTACACATGATCAAAACACTGTATATCAAGTAAATCCTGATCCACACGTTTCAGGGGGATTACGCGTGTCACTAGGTTTACTTACGTCTGTGGCTGCGCTGGATCGTCTCCTAACGTCACACTCTCTCCTTGGATCTCATTGAAGCACTTTTCACAGAAATGGTACCTACAGAGAAACAGGGCATTAGTTCAGCTCCATCAAGGCCCACTTCACCGGGGTGGTCCTGGTACCCACATTTGGAGTACAGATAGGATACCTGCTCTGGTACTTCAGTACTGATAGTGACTGATAGCTCGCAACAAACACAGTAGAAAACAAACACAGTAGAAAGAGAAAATGGCCGTGGTGACCAGTTAAAGTAACTTTCATATTTAAGAATATTTTGACCTCTGTATGTCATGTTAAATACTGACATAAACATTAAATATAAAACCAACTTGAATAACAAGATTTTGTAGTGGTTGATCTAATTTCACACCATAAAAAAAAAGAAAAAAGTGTCCTTCATTGTTTTCTATTGAAGTATCTCATTGTCAAAAAACCTGTTATGTTTTTGTTGTGGTACCAATGTAAAATATTGCTAATCTAATTCCATGCCAAGTAGATGTAATGTAATATTTATTTTTGCAGGAGCGAAATGTCCAGAAGCTGCAGCCAAGCGTCTTTATTATTTGTAGTTCTGACTGAGATTGGGATGCAATGGCACATCACAGACAGCAGGGGGCGCAAGGAAACCCAGCAAGGAGCAATTAGACGAACAAGAACACAAAAAATATCTATGCAATTTGTGTTCTTATCATTTTGGTTCCTGCCCGATAAAAAGAGGGGGGCAGCATTGAGTGCAAGATTTGCTCAATGGTTGCTAGACAAAACATTGTGACTGAGAGGGCCAGAGGCTTTCTGTGTTTACAGTCTGGTCGATGGCCAGATGTTTCATGAGTAGACCCACAAGCAAAGCAGTGGCTTGGTTTACAAGGCCTTTAAGGTAATATATTATATGATCTTCAACAGGGTAATGTATTCAATTATACTACTGTTACTACAGTGAGTCATTCAGAGAAAACACAAATGAAGCCCCATGTTTGTGCCAGTCTAGGCCAACCAGTTTGTTAACATTCCTCTCCGCTCTGAACGCAGTTAGCACTGTTCGTGACATCAAAGTGCCTTTTCATAATCTCTTTGACCTCACAACCAAGGGACAAAGGAGGTTAGGTGTGTGAAGTGCCTTCTGGGCAGTGGTTGTTGATGTCGGCGTACGTGTTAGGCTTCACTTCAAGGCATCGTCATCTGATCCAAGGATCAGTACTAAGATGAGTCATCCTTCAAGGACTTGTTTTGATTTAGTTGTGTCTCAAATAATATTTAAAGTAGGTTATAAGTCATAAGATAAGTAGGTAATCTGAATCACGTTGCTGAAGGCACGGATCTGTAAGCGTGCGATTGGCGAACAGCGGACACAAACATGGCCAGTGCTAGTAAATCTTTACCGTTGGGAAAACAAGCCAACGCATCCTATCTGGACACTGGAGTTCTTTAAAGAAGTGCCTGTAAGGCCATTGCAAAGATAAAACAACTGAAACCCCCATCCAAAAGCATCACCCACGAAGCACAAAGTAATATCTCAGCGTGAAATGGGAAACAAAGCATAACTCCATCAGTCCAGTTTTATGTTTCCATTTTCCGGCCCCGGCTCTCTGCCGCTATAATATCGTAAGACTGCTGGATCCGAGATTACTTATTTGATGCAGACTGGGAATCCAAATAAATCACATCCCACGTGGACTTTATTTCAACATGATCAAAGTCATGTCGATATCAAATGATGTGGTATGTATGTAGGTCCATGAGAGACAACATGTATTTTGATTCCCAGACTGGGAATCCAAGAGAACCATAAATCACATCGTAGCAAATCAAAGTCGGGTCGATATCACAATGTATTACCGCAATGCTTGTTCTGGCAACTGGGCTTTGAACAGACCAGTAGGTCCACACGCAGCAGACGGACGTACCTATTCTGGTAGCTGTAGTACGTGCCCCCAGTGGGGATGGTGCACAGCTGCTTGCCGTAGCAGCAGAGGGTTTGAGGGGAAAACTCGTACTGTAGGGAGAGGGACACACATTCATTCATTAAAGCTGGACACCTGGAATCCTCCATGTTTTAAACCGGCATTCTGAAACCTTTCACTGCACATAGATTCTGTTCCACGTTATTAGAAATACTTATTGCCAATTTTCTTGGAATTTTCTGCACATACCAAATCAATTTGCTCAGTAGAGAAAATCCAAGATCTAATTTGAAACAAAAGTGATGGATCCAGTGAAAACATTTTATTCAACATACCCCAGCAAGTTCCTCATGTAGCCAAAGAGGGAACCGATCCTCTATATCAACGCAAGACCCGTATGGCAAAGCTTCAATATCCTATTTCAATCTCAGGTTTGTACAACTAGTAGTTTCATCACAATCTTCAGAAAGGGTTGCCCAGCTCGTCACAGACTCATAGAATGAGGAAGGCACAGATCACTGTTCTTCATAACAAGGTAAAAAGTAGTCGCATCAGTCATGTTCCGGTATACTAAAGGGCACAGAGTTGTGTACTTCATTACAAGGTAGAAAGTAGTCGTATCAGTCATTGCTGTGTGGTGATACTCAAAACTAAACATTGGGTGCATTCCTACTCGGCACTGAAGTCACGTGTTATTTTGATCTCTACAGCCTTGTATCTTCCCAGCCGATGTGCCTCACCTTTCGACCGCAGCAGTAACCCAGGCCCTGCATGACGGGGTCTATGTCCGCCTCAAACACCTCGGCCAGCTTGGAGCAGTACTTGTAAACGCGGGACGTCTTGCGGTTGTACAGCCAGGCGTTGTTGAACATGAGCCACACGTCCTCCACGTACTGCCAGGGCTCCTGGTACTGGCCCGTGTCCAGCTTGCGCTTGATGGTGGATAGGTCGATGGGGGCCTTCACGATGTCGAAGTAGTCCTGTGGGGAGGGAATCGGGCTCCTCATCATCATTCTGCTCTAGACATGTCGGAGCTTCCTTCAGACACGAACCTTTAGCAGTTAACTTGAGTTGTTGTTGACACACGCACGCACGCGCGCACACGCACACGCACACACACACTATCTTCTTCCATGTGACAGGTAAAATTGGTTTTAGGTGTTTTAAAGTCTGCTCTCAGGTTACAGGCAAAATATATTTTAGGTATGTATTGCATAATTCCAGGTATATGTTTGACACAGATGGTATAAACCTCCGTCGTACACAGGCTGCAAGAAGAAAAAATGAGATCTCACAAAATCCTTAAATTAAGAGTCTACAGGGGAAACTCCAGTCTTTGGCTGAGGACCGCTTTGTCTGACTGCTCCTGGTCTCTGTGTGTTGCTACCCACCGGGATGCCTAGCTGCATGGGGTCCACCGGCTGCCTGAAGGGCAGCGACTCGGGGTCCTGCCGGTAAAGAGACTCCAGCGTGGGCATCAGAGCCTGCCGCAGCTCCTCTGGTTTAAAGACTGCCGGAGGAGCAGGGGGAGAGATGAGACGGGCCGGGAGGAGAAGTGGAGACAGACGGTGAATGAGGGGGGGGAGGAAGTAGGAAAGATAAAAGCTCAGTAAAAACACTGCATGGATCATTAAGAGCAGCAGGAACCTAATGTACATGAACGTCTGATTTTATAGTCGGGTGTAGTCGGTGCGGACTGCAGACTCACTTTTCCTCCGGGACTGAGAGGGGGACGAGGAGGCCGCGTTGTTGGCTGCTCCTCTGTCCTCCTCGTCTTTGGGCTCCACCTTCAACTCCGGCTTCGTCTCGTCCACCTCCATTGGCTCCGGCTTCTCCTTCTTGATCAACAGCGAACCAGAGTCCTCCTCCATCTGTTACCGGCAAAGGGGACCCAAGTTAGTGTTGTCTGTATCCTTGAAATCAATTGTGCAAGTAAACCGGTCTTCCCATTCCAAGTGTGTGCACATAGGCAGCCCATCTTTACCTCGATATATCATGCGATATAAAAAACGTTTTAATCGTTATCGACATGGAGATGTGTACACACCCAAATTCCTCGCCCACGGGCAAACTTGCGTCTCCGTAACCTTGCTTAGCAGGGAGTATTTTTCTAGGTTTTAGAGAGGGAAGCCCATGAGGACTCCCACGTGACCTAGTTCTTTGTATGAACCCTTTCCTGCCTTAAATCGGTTTTTAATGGCTTTTCATAGGGATTTATAACAAACAGACATTTCACAAGACAAAAGGATGAAAGAAGTTCGAGAATGTATCATTTGAAAACAATCAAAGACAACGGACAAGAACATTCCTGAACAATAAACAAAGTTGAAAAAGAGCAGTGCCAATAAATTGGACCAGTTACACCACGGGCCTCGACTTCAAGTTCACCTCGGTCTTGGACTCGTTCTTGTTGGAGACGGGCTCAAACTCCTGCTTGACGTGGCGGACCTCTGCCTTGTTCTCCTGGACAGGGAGGTCGGCCACGGCGTGCTGAGAGTGCAGGTCAGCGCTGGCCGCCGAGGCCGGCGTGGGAACCCGGTTCTCCAGACTGGCCGCGCTTTGAGACAGCTTGGACCGGGGAGAAGAGACGGGGAGGAGAACAGATGTGGAGAGGGTGGACAGAGAAGAATGTTTAGGACAATGGTAACCGCTCACACGGTCAGGCACATCGACATGCAAGGTGGGGGCTAGACACCAGACACCGCTCATTTGTATTTAACACCTCCCCCAAAGTTGACGGACGACATATAGACATTCCCAGTGAGATGTCGGCTACAAACAAGAGTGGAAAGCAAGGCAGGTTACGAGACCAAAACACTCAATGTGGCTGGTACATGGAGGTCAGACGAATGGGTGGGTGGGTGGGTGGGTGGGTGGGGGGGGGGGGGGGGGTCGTGGTTCAGAGAGGAGGGCATGCGGAGGATCTCGGTCTCACCGGCGTGGTGGGGGGCTGCGTCTGGGCCGCTGCGGGGGGCTCCGGCTGGGTTTGGGACTGGGCGGGGCGGGGCGGGGAGGCCCCCTGGGCGGGGGCGGGGCCGGGGGTCGGGATGGGGGTGGAGCTGCGGCTGGAAGACTGGGGGTGTGGCATGTTAGTGGCCACCGCGGCCAGGGAGGCGGAGGAGGAGGTGGCAGCGGGCGGGGGCGTGGAGTGCGGGGGGTTCTGGGAGGAGACTACTAGCTGTGTGCCCAGCGAGGGGCCAAGTGCAATCATGGGGAGGTTAGTGCCCTGCTGCGGCTGCTGCTGCTGCTGCGGCTGTTGCGGCTGCTGCTAGAGAGAAGGACAAACACGGAGAGCGGGCGGATAAACAGACGCACACGAGAAGCAGACACACACACACAGAGGTCAGGAGGTCAGACCCGAGGCGGACAAACGTGTACAACACAACACAGAAAAGATTTGGCTTTTAGAGGCAACACGGTGGGGATGAGATTAATTTCAGCGTGGACGTCGTTTGATTTGGTTAAAGAATTGGGTTGTTTAGTAGCAGCTAGTCTAGCTAACGCAACATAACCGTCTCCTCACAAAAGAAGCAGGATTGCGATGCCGCCGGTATTCGGGCAACACATCCCACGGACCCCGTCTTGTTTTGCCTCCTTTACCTGCGTGACCGCTGCCTGGGCCTGGGGTTGACCCATTCCCGGCCCCCCGGGGACATTCAGGGCTCCCGTGGTGGAGCCCGGTGGGAACTGCTTCTGGGCCAGGAAGGGTCCCTGGCCCGCCGTCTGGCCCACCATGCTGCCTCCGCCGTGGGCCGCCATCATGCCCTGGGCCTGGGGCATCCGGGACGGGGACATGGCCATCTAAACCGCAGCACAGGAGGGCCGAGGTTAAGGACCCGGTTAGTTAAGGCGTCGCTGAGCCAACCTTCAATTCGGCTGCATTAAGAATAAGTGCGCACACAAATACAAACGTACATATGTAGATAATATATGTATAGGGAAACACTTTGGCTGACTTTTAGACTAAACGTCTTTTGTCATCACAACGTTGATCAACAACCAAGAGCATGCCGTGTAGACCTTTCAGTGATTGAGGGTTAGCCGCGCACTTAGCCTATTAAGTTTTTATATATATATATATATATATATATATATATATATATATATATATATATATATATATATATATATATATATATATATATATATATATATATACATATACATACAGTGGGGCAAAAAAGTATTTAGTCAGTCACCAATTGTGCAAGTTCTCCCACTTAAAAAGACGAGAGAGGCCTGTAATTTTCATCATAGGTAAACCTCAGCTATGAGAGACAAATTGAAAAAAAAAATCCAGAAAATCACTTTTTTTTTAAGAAAAAAATGTGATTTTTTAAGAATTTATTTGCAAATTATGGTGGAATATAAGTATTTGGTCACCTACAAACCAGCAAGATTTCTGGCTGTCACAGACCTGTAACTTCTTCTTTAAGAGGCTCCTCTGTCCTTCACTTGTTACACACCTGTATTAATGGCACCTGTTTGAACTCCTTATCAGTATAAAAGACACCTGTCCACAACCTCAAACAGTCAAACTCCAAACTCCACTATGACCAAGACCAAAGAGCTGTCAAAGGACACCAGAAACACAATTGTAGACCTGCACCAGGCTGGGAAGTCTGAATCTGCAATAGGTAAACAGCTTGGTGTGAAGAAATCAACTGTGAGAGCAATTATTAGGAAATGGAATACATACAAGACCACTGATAATCTCCCTCGATCTGGGGCTCCACGCAAGATCTCACCCTGTGGGGTCAAAATGATCACAAGAACGGTGAACAAAAATCCCAGAACCACACGGGGGGACCTAGTGAATGACCTCCAGAGAGCTGGGACCAAAGTAACAAAGGCTATCATCACTAACACACTACGCCGCCAGGGACTCAAATCCTGCAGTGCAAGACGTGTCCCCCTGCTAAAGCCAGTGCATGTCCGGGCCCGTTTGAAGTTTGCTAGAGAGCATTTGGATGATCCAGAACAGGATTGGGAGAATGTCATATGGTCAGATGAAACCAAAATAGAACTTTTTGGTAAAAACTCAACTCATCGTGTTTGGAGGAGAAAGAATGCTGAGTTGCATCCAAAGAACACCATACCTACAGTGAAGCATGGGGGTGGAAACATCATGCTTTGGGGTTGTTTTTCTGCCAAGGGACCAGGACGTCTGATCCGTATGACGGAAAGAATGAATGGGGCCATGTATCGTGAGATTTTGAGTGAAAACCTCCTTCCATCAGCAAGGGCACTGAAGATGAAACGTGGCTGGGTCTTTCAGCATGACAATGACCCCAAACACACCGCCCGGGCAACGAAGGAGTGGCTTCGTAGGAAGCATTTCAAGGTCCTGGAGTGGCCTAGCCAGTCTCCAGATCAACCCCATAGAAAATCTTTGGAGGGAGTTGAAAGTCTGTGTGGCCCAAAAACATCACTGCTCTAGAGGAGATCTGCATGGAGGAATGGGCCAAAATACCAGCAGCAGTGTGTGAAAACCTTGTAAAGACTTACAGAAAACGTTTATTTATATATATATATATATATATACATATATATATATACATATATATATATACATATATATATATATATATATATATATATATATATATATATATATATATATATATACACACATGTTTTGTTTCCTCATGTTGTTCTTGTTTGCATAAGGGACATAGGGATGCAAAGAAACCCCCCAAAAAACTGTGGTCCAGACCTATTGCCCTGAAGGCACTTTTATGGTGAGCAAAATATGTCCAAGGTAGTTTCCACCAATCAACATATCGAAAGTCAGTTTTAATACCTTCTTTACACAGTCCATGAGCGAAATAAGAACACCGGGGACTTTTCTATCACTTGCCTTGGACGGTTAGCTGCTCGCAGGATACACTTCTAAACTATGATTTTAATGTATGAGACATTTGGAAATATAGGGTTTAATCGCATTTAAGTTAGGCTCCTTAATAGGCAGGGTACTTTTTTATTTGCCTTTTGTGTAGAAATATTGACCACAGATGGCTCTATAGAGACTACCGTTGCCCAATGGCTCCTCGGCTGGGATGAACTGTTGACACACTGCGATTCGTACCAGTCATCCATCTTTAGTGCTCGGGAGGGTCGTTTGGAACGTAAATATCTGCTAAATGTCCACTATCTCTCTTAACTACAACAAAAACAAAAACTTAAAAACCGCAAAAGCTGCTGTTGAAATGTGTGACACTCTAAATACAAATAACAGACCAGCGCTATGCTGATTCAAATTTCACTTTCAGCTTTAAAGCTGGGTGTTCCCGGTCCGTTGAACGTGCAGGGAAGACCTCCCCGCCCGACCTGCCAGTAAACCGTAGCAAACAAACCTCTTTCAGTTTCAACCACGAAGAGACCCTGGGAAACTATCATCAAAATGAGTTGGTCGAGTATGATTTTGCAATATTTTTTGAAACTTTTTTTTATAGGCACGTGCCCTCACTTTTATGATAGACTCCCGAGGTTAACAATGAGCCCGCCGATTAATTCGTCAACTAGCGAACTATTGAGTTCAGCCCTACTACCTACCTACCTAATAACCAGTACTTTGAGTGAACATACTCGAGTACCTCCCATTCGACTGAGCCTGCCTTTGAGTCTGTATGATAAACCAGCCATGACAACCAGTGTCGGTGTGGCTACTGACCGCTGGCACAGAGCTCATGGTGATCTGCTGTGGGTGGTTCATCGGGGACGCGGCCCGCTGTGCCATGGGGGCCTGGGACATCGGGACGTTGGGAAGAGCCATAGTGTTGAACTGGTTGATCCCTGCAAAGAACAGTCAACCAGTCAATCAGTCTCATGAGAGCACATTATTCTTTGGCAGCAGTCACACACAAACAAACCAGATTGTACGGTCACAACGTGTGTTTACACAATAGGACAAGTGGCGCACCTTGGGGGACCTGCATGCGGTTCAGGATCTGATTTGGCACGTTGGGAAGAGGCACGGGACCGTCTGGAGGTAATGAAGGACAGCAGGAGACATAATCAGAGGACCACAAGGACATTGTTTAACAGTCGTTGCTGCAAAGACCTTTCTTTGCTGCACGATGCGCTACAGTTGGATTTGTATGAACAGACATGAGTCGTAGAGTTAAACATTGAGCTCATATCCCACACAAACAATAGATCTTTATCACTGTCACTTATCACTGTCACTCACAGAAAATGCTTCATTTTAGTTCTGGGGAGAGCCATTCCCTTAATGACTAACTTCTCCAGCTAACCTGCAAAATCAAAAGCACCCTCCCTGGTGGAGGTAGGGAAGGTCTACTCACTCTGTGGCCTGGGGCCCATGGCACTGGGCAGGGGGAGGCCAGGCGGCTGGCCCCCCTGTGCAGTCAGGGGGGCCTGATTAATGATCTGCTTCTGCAGCCGCGAGCGTCTCTTCTCCTCCAGTTCCTTCTGGATTTTATAGATCTTCTCAGCCAGGAAGTGGTAATACTCGTCCTACGGTGAGAGGAGGGAAATAAACCAGAATATATCAAATCAACTTTAGGAGTGTCTTTTGCTTTTCTTATCACTGCAGATTCTACAAGAGTCCGATGCCTTCCCAGAAGTGAAGCTGCCAAGGTTTGTCCTTGTGGCAGCCTGTTTCCAGAGACTCACCCTGCTGTTCGCCGACTCATACATGTCCCCTTCCACCTTCTTGGCGTAGGCCACCAGGTTCTCCATTCGCCTGTCCTTCAGGGCTGCCGGGTCCGGAGTGGGGAATATGGCTTGTACTCTGCAGCCCGGGGAACACGAGAGAAGAGAGAGAGAGAGAGAGATAAGACAAAAGAGAGAGACAAGACAAGAGAGAGACAAAACAAGAGAGAGAGAGAGACAGAGGTGGAGACGGAGAGGGAGAGATAGATGGAGATGAGATTCAGCAGTGTTACTTACAACAATACAAATGCACATATCCCAGGCCAACAACTTCCTCAGAAAATGACAGAGGCTGCAGTTGATCCAACTTCCCCACAAGAACTCTCTTACCGACAAGCATTCTTTGAACGCAATAAGAGATAATTTACAACCAGATATTGATAGCTGTTCCACTGTTCATGGGTGGTGCATGCAGTAGCCATGCATTGAAAGCATATCGAACATCTACTGCAGGTGTGTGTACGTACAGCTTGTGGACCAGGTGATTGCGGAGGTCCTGCGTCACGTGTTCATGCCACGTTTTCCTGGTGCCAGTGGCGGAGAGGGGAGCTGCCGTGGGTAGGTTTCCCTTAGAGGCCACAGAAGAGCCATCCAAGAGCAGCTGACTGGAGAGCCAAAGGCGGGTCGGTGGGAGAATCATAGGGAAAAACAGTGCATGTAAGTGCATTTCACTTCTAAAGCCCGTAATACGTTAGATTCTCAAAAGGCTTGTCTGGCCCACATTATACAACACCCTGCAACCCTACAGCCAGAAACAAGTCCACAAGTCCAAGGGAAGAAACCTTGAAGAGGGAGCCCTCCTTCTTGGGATAGTTAGGAGTGCACTAAGGGTCAGATGTCTTTAAACTAATTTGATCATCCACTGTTGCGAACTGTTACGAAGAAGCTCTATGAATATATGCATCCCTGCAAAGTATTATGCAGAATGATTATTATTCCGAAACCTTATTATGCAGAGGTTTCGGAAATTACAAAGACCCAATGATACGGGACTGACTTGTTAGTGTTGAACGTGTTGGGGAGGGAGGGGTCAGCGTGGAGGTTGCTCGGTTTGGACGTGGGCCCGCCAATCCCTGTGCCTCCGGGGGCCATCTGGTTTCCTTTAATGACAGAGACATAGCATCGCATGACAATCATTTGAGATCCTTTGGATAAGGAGAAGAATCCTAGTTATTGTCATTGCACATGTACTACACAATAAAATGAGATCTCTGCATTAGACCCATCGGCAGCCTCTATTACTGCTGATGCCTTGGTCGAGTGCCCAAGCTGGAGTATAACCCAACATGTACGTCTCGATGGTCTTTATGGTGCAGCCTCTTTGACTGCTGGTGCCTTGGTTGAGTGCCTTGGTTGATACACAGGTGTATAAACCCAACATGCATGTCTCTATGGTCTTTATGGCGTGCAAGGAAACCAGAGCACCCGGAGAAAACCCACTTGGACACGGGGGGAACATACACACACACACACACACACACACACACACACACACACACACACACACACACACACACACACACACAAGGTCCCCCCGGCCTGGGTTCAGACCCAGGGGCTTCAGGCTGTTAGGCAGCACTGTGTCCCGGGCCATGACATCAACGTTTAACATTGTGAGATGTTAAATGGGTTTCCCTTTCACACCCTAAATACATAACGCAATAAACCAGGCGAAACAGGGAATAATAGTAGTTTGAGTTAATTCAAGGGACTGTGATATCATGAGTATTATGGGAATTGTTGGTGAAGAGATACCAAACTTTACCAATTGCATTGATGGGTCTCAACTGCTGCGGCAGTGATTGCTGGGTGTGCGCGTTGGTCGCTCCTGACGTCTGCCCAGCCCCTTGAGCCTGGGTTTGCCCTGGTGTCTGGCTGCTGTAGGGCAGCCCCAAGGCCGCATAGGCCCTCTGCATGGAGCTGGGGTCTATGGGGGTTGAGGTGTTGATGGTAGGGGTGCTGGTCTGGCCGGCACCCACTGACGACATGGGATTGGGAAGACCTGTGTTGGGAGAGCTCAGCATGGCTGTAGAGGGAAAAGGAGTGGTTCAATACATTACTTTTGCATTGGAATACAAATTGAGTTATTTGTATTGGCTGGAGAGAACAAGTATATTTTGCACCGAATCCAACTTGATCAAAGCATCTGGATTGCATTCTTCAAGTATTGATCATGTCTAATACATAGACGCTTAGAGACAAACTACACACCCCTAGTATAATACCGTTGGTTTGAGACGCCAGAGCCTTAATCCAGTGCTTTGAACGGCAGAGAACTGAATAAATGCATAAATCCCTTTGGGGGACGTATCATTTACATATTTCCCTGGGTTCAGTTCTTGGACAGAGCAATGGAGGAAACTGAGCGAAGAAATCTCAGAGTGGTTATTTGTTTTGGGGAAAGCACAAGCTGTGGCGTTGTTTTCACCCCCGTGCGAACAAACTAACGACCAAAGAGGCTGGAGCACAGTGCCGAGTGCTGAAGGACACGTCGCAGAACATCAAGAGGAAGACAAACAAGGCCAAAAGGCAAAAGTGAAGAGCAAGGCGGGTTGCACCCAACTCATTTTACAGAATAAACTGCAAATTGGTTTTGAGGGGGCAGCAGTCGAGAGAAAACAAAGACGTTTATACGTTGGGCCAGAGCCAATTAATCCACGATGTAAGCGAACTTGAGACGAAAATAAAGACCATGAACAAGCATTTCAGTTCAGTACAGAGGAGGGCAGACGGCCAAAGATACGGTTCATGTGGAGCGTTTTTAAATTGGTACTAAAGTTGGGAGGACAGAAAGTTTGTGTTAAACATATGAATAATAGTAAACTTATACGACTTCATCAATATATTTCTTCCATTATAAAGACAGACTTGTTTGATTTATTTGCTGTTGCAGACATGGGCCCAGGAGGCGGTGTACTCACGCTGCTGGGTGCGTTTGTCACTGGCGTTCTTCAGCGGCAGACACACAGGACAGTCGTGCCGTGTGCAGTTCTTCCAGTGAGAGATGATCTGTCTGGACGACGCACAGTGAGCCACTAGAGAGCGAGGCAGAGACAGAGAGACAGAGAGACAGAGAGACAGAGAGAGAAAGAGGAGTCAGAGAGCCAGTGAGCAAGCAAAAGGGAGGCAACAGTTCAGATCTGCAGGTTGCCAGCATTCATCAAGTTCTCACTCACTTTTTCCTCACATTTTTTGATGTATGCCTGGAGTGACCGGCACTTGTTTATGCACAGAACACACCATTCAAACTCTTGCATGCTCCTCAGTAATACTCTAGGCAAAACAATAAGAACTAGATCTGCAGAAAAAGAATCAACTTGAGGCCACGGTCGGATGAACGTTTCCCACACGAGAAAAGGAATGTCCATGGTGTGAGATACAATCGCTTGTTCTGCTTTGGAGCTGTGGCTTGCTCAACAGTCTAGCAGCTAATCTGATGAACGATAGCAGCCTGGACATACGAGAGCCAGGGCCTGGAGCACATTGCCTCGCTGCCCAGCGAGCTGCTGCTGCATCAGCAGAAGGACAACGATTATGATGGCTTCAAGATTGTGGACAATGCGCAAATACATACAATTACACTGTTTACGCTTTCACAAAATGGAAACACTTTTGGCAGCTCCTCAAATTAGACGGACCTACGGGCCCTTTGCCTGTATGGCTTCACTGAGCAATCACCTCATATTTAGACAACTCAGCCAAACTTAACAATAGCATCAATGAAGAAAGGCTCCCTCAGGTGAATTGTTAACCGACTACCAATGTCCTAGTGAGAGCCGTAAAGGCATCAACAATTCAACCATGAGCTGTGTCTCTTTGTTAATTTGGGTACAATTTTGATGATGAGGGCCAGGTTTACAGGAAATGAGCTGGCCCGTTTGTTAGCATGAACACGGCCACATGAATTCAAACCTCGGTCTCCAATAGTTTTGGCTCGCAACCATGCGGAGGGTGCCAGCGCAAAGCAGCAGATGACGCCAAATGTAAATGAGACTAGCTTCAGGGGAGTTTGTTTAGCGCAATACTGGTAGTGACCAAGAAGGGTTAGGCGATGTTAAATCTCAACATTGCTAGCTTAAAACCTTGTGTGTGCAGGTTGGGACAATTAAATGGATGGAAATAGAATGGAATGAATACAATTATAAAAATGGGATTTTAAAGAGTTTGGACATCCTCAATGTCTGGACTGTCTTGACAATTTCACATATTATTAGCTCCATGGATTGAGTCAGAATAAGGGCTGTCTCCAACTTAAGAATTGTGTTAGTTGACTAAAAGCATTCCATCCCGACTATTATTTAACTAGTCATCATCTAGTTTTCATGATCATGCTCTGATTCAGAGTTTTCTCAGAGAGGAGGGGCTACTCCTAGACAGTTGTCAGTGTGATTGAATCAATGTATTGCTCACAGCTCTGCAATGAAATTAGATTTGCCAATTTTAAATAGTAAAATATTTTCAATGTATCGCTCGATAACAAAATATATAAACAACTCTCGTTTTCAGATATTTTTGTGTGGAAATGTTATGCATGTATTCCAAAAATAATGTCTTCATCTACGACATCATCGAGTAGCCAAGTATCAAGTTTTGAGTTTATGATTTTTAATAGAAAAAGCGTCCTGTTTGTTCTAGCCTACACTCAAAACATGCGGGTTCAGAGAAAGCAGTCCCCTATGTAGATATAAAGTATTCTTATGTATATATTAAACCATACTTCTCTCAAGTATGTTCCGCTAGGAACCGTTTTTCACCCATTGCAACTATACAAAATGTTGGTCTTAAATGTTAACCATTTAGATTCTACATCTGCTTCAAGTTATTATTTGAGATCAAAGAACTGACAAGGAACTATAAATCAAGGCCTTCTTGTTTTGAAGGCGCCTCACAAAAACCAAAGATTTGATAGTTTCCAATGAACAAATACAGAAGTTCTATTTTAATGTTTGTTATACAGTCCATGTGCGCATCACACACACTGCTGAATTTTACTGTTTTTTAGGTTGACTGCCAGAGGGATACACAGAGATATCAATTTTGTAATCATTGGAGAATTTTTGAAAGTTGGCTCATCAGGTTTAATTGCATTTCAGTTGTTGTTCAGTTGTACCCTGCTGTTCAGGGCTGGGTACTTTGTAAATGGCTTATCCTGTAGAAATATTCACAGAACGAAGACTTTAGAAAAGTGCTGCTGCCTGACTCCATGAATGTTATAAAAAACTAGACACACTAGGACTCACTACAGGGATTGTGTCTTTAGTTCCCCGCGTCAGATCGTGGTCATTTGCAGCGTGAATCAGTGTTAAATATGATAGCCAGTAGGGTGGGTGAGGCAGCACGGTGGGTGAGGCCGCAGGGTGGGTGAGGCAGTAGGGTGGGTGAGGCAGAAGGGTGGGTGAGGCCGAAGGGTGGGTGAGGGTGCAGTGTGGGTGAACGTTCGGAACAACTGCGTGATGTGGAGACACTCACCCTGGCAGGACTTGCCGGCCTGGCAGTGGGTCATGTGGTTCAGCACGTTCTTCATGGTGCGACAGTGCGGGAGGGCACAGGCCCTCACCTCCCCGTTGGCCTGCTCTCGACGCTGGCACTTGTGTGCGTGGAGCAGCAGGACCAGCTGCTGCTGGATCAGCTTGCGCTTCTCCGGGTCAGCTGTGGGGACGGCCGCGGGCGCCGCCACGCCACTTGTACCGCCTCCCAGGGCCAACATGGCCGCCTGCTGCTGGGGTTGTTGCTGGAGCTGGACAGGGGGACAGAAGGAACATGATGAGCCAGACCCAAGAGATGGCTTCAGATTATTATTAACACAAAGCTGTTCTTCCGTATATCAATGTTTTACCAGATTTGGGCAAGATGCGGAAGATGTTTTGTGCAGTTCTGAACCTCTATTATCCCGTTAATTACCCCCTAGCCATTTGGACAGGGCTAGTTTGAAAGAGGGAAGAGTAAAAGCCTTTTATTGTTCCCAACAACACCGGCAAAAGCAAAACCGATAACTTCCGTAAAACGCTTCTAGAGCAAAAGGAGAAACCAAGAAATTAGGCCCTGCTAGGAATGGTTAATGTTTTTTACTATCCATGGTAAATGTGCAATATATATTAGGGTAGGCAGTATTAAATATTTAAACATGCAGACAAATAAACACTATGTTGTTTGAGAAGTGAGATTTATGTTAGTTTCCGTCTCCTCCTCCCTAAAGTTCAGTTTAGTTTTGTAGTGAACTCTAGCTCACCCAAAGTGTTTGATCATACAGAGCTTAGCTGTTGGATCAATTCCCCTCCAGTCCCTGATCAACACTGAAACCCATCTCTGCATTTCAGTTGCTTCTAACGATGTAAAAAGCATGATGGATTTTCATTAAAATGTGCTGTAAACTAGGAAAGCAGGATAATCATCTTGGCCCCATTTGTTTTGGAAAAAGGGTTTACGGCCAACGCTAATTCAGCGTGGACATGTCGTGATCCAAAACGACTCCATGTTAGCCACAGATGACAATTTATAATAAGTCACACCAAAGAAGGCAAAGCCTTGGCCTGCTCTAGCACAGAGAGGAAAGTGCAATATGGTTTCGTGCTTTGCGGTTTGTGTGCTAGCGGCACTTTGCATTGTGCTGACCAGAACCTACCATGTTGGGCCCACCGGTGACGCCAGCTCCTTTGAGCTCATTGGGGAAGGAAGGCAGACTGCTGGCGAGTGCTGCCTTGCTCTGGAGTGGCTGTCCGGCCGCAGCAGCAGCAGCAGCAGCAGCAGCAGCAGAAGCAGCCGGCCCGTAGCCCTGAGCCGAGAATGGGCTTCCATTACTGCCCATTCCCATCTGGACACACAAGTACATTGGTTTAGCGGTCGCTCTGCTCCAAGGCGACTATCGTTAAGTGCGTTCAACCGTGACGATACAAGCCAGGGATTGCGAGAATCACACACGTTTGTTCGATCGATTCATAATATCAGCATACTAGCTGGATAAAAGGGAACCTCAGCATGAACCTACATTTGGTTTCATGGCTCACCGTAGACAAACGATACAATCACTTTGCCATTCAGTTTGTTTCCGAATAATTGTTACAACGTCGTATGATCTTGTGGGTCTTTGAACGTATCACCCAAATCAGAATAGTTTGAATGGTGTAGCCATCAGAGCCCCGGTGTGATGGCCCATTACTCCCTCAACGAACGAAGCTTGTGGCCCCCAACACACACATACACCCATGCGCAACAATTCTCAAACCAAGTGAGTGCACACTAAACTGACTGTCTTTAAAATACGCAGCTGAGAGAATTATCCGTCTTTACAAATTAATTAGCTTTTCCTAAGAGGTTTAGGGAAACTAATAAGAACATGAAAGACTTAAATCCAGGGGATTTAATGTTCTGCATTAAAGTATCATAACATGTCGGAAGAGGCTCATTTGTCAATAAATCTCCATGCCGTTGAGTACATTTTCACACAAGGCTCCGGGCAGTAATGAACGAAACGCTGCTCTCTGTGGAGCTTCAACTAACAGCTTATGTTTGGGAATTGTCTGCTGAGGGGAATTAATACAAATCTGTGCAAGTCACAAAACCCAGCACCGAGGCTGATTCAGGCCTCCAGCATTAAGCGGTGAGTCTTCATTCTTTGTATGGAGGAGGTTGATCCTTCACCCTTGTTTTGACTATTGTAAAAGAAACCTCACTAACATTTGAAACAACCGTAAAGAGAAAACTCCCTAGTGAGCCTCGCGGTTGACAGCTTGCCTAACCCCATGGCATGTGGAAAACATAAATAAAAGGGAGATCAATAGCAAACTGAGCTCTCCAAATCCAATACAAACAAGCAGACAGCCACTTGAATGAACATGGAACATGGAATAACTGCCAACAGTGAAGTGGCTCCAACAAACAAGTAGTGCTGTCAAGTTCTGGTCGGTTGATCGATGGGTTGGTCAATATGCACTTGTTCGACCAACTTCTCATTGTGTCTCTTAATCCATTATTTTGAGGGGCGGTAGGCGCATATGCAGACCGATGCATTTATTTTGAGTGATAGACTAGGTTGTGTTGGAAATTACATTAATTATGAATAAGAATAATATCCAGGGCTCCGTAGTTAGTTTAAATAAATATATGGTTTGATAGAGTATTACATGGGAGATCCAATCACAACTTTGAGCTCGCCCATAAGGAGGCTAGCTAGTCGTAACTTACTAGACATTTACTTGACTCAAAACTAACTTAACCAACATATCAATTAAAATTGTAAAGGATATGTTACTTTTTTTTCATGTTGTCTGCGATTCTCCGTTAATTTGGGTGTTTAACGTTCGATAGGCTTTGAGTGTGAACACAGAATTGGCTCAAACGACAGCGCCATCTATTGGAACCAATTATATTAAATCCAGAACAAAACCTAAAACGGAATCTTCTGACGTGCGTCGTATACTAGGGGTGGGAATCTCTTGGCACTTCACGATTCGATTCAGATTATGAGGTCAACGATTCGATTCTAAAACGATTATCGATTCAACAAATTCTTTTATGCACATTTCCATACGTGAATTTCAAGAGTGATCTGAGTTTGCAGATCACTTACTACTTTTGTGATGATCATTAAAGACATCAACAGATGAATTAACTTATCTAATATTTTATTAGAGAAAAAGCTTCTGTCGCAACATGACTTTCTATGAACAATGTCAAATGTCAAATAATCAAAGCTCAATCAAAGTTCTTGTGTCTGGCTGTGAGTTTGTGTGCATGCTATGCGTAGGCTGAATTGCAATCATGTTAAGAAAAAACAGATTGGCCAATACACACTGAAGATAAATTAAATAATTTTAAAATTACTAAAATTATCCCTATCTTGCGAACAGAATGTTGCAGCAGTTGAACAAAAAAAACAAAAAAAAAAATTACATTAAAATTCAGATTATTAATTTATCTGCATCGAGACGGAATCTTTCTAGAGAGAATCGCGATGCATCGAAGAATCGATTATTTTTCCCACCTCTACTGTATACTAAGCGTGTTGTCTGCCGTGTTTCTTCGTGGCTCGCCGGTGTGTGAGCCACTTCGTATTGAAGCTCTGCAATAGCCCAGTTCGAGCAGGAGTGGATCTGAAACCCACTGACCTTCGCCAAACAGCACTAAGGTGTTGTTTAGGCTAGCAGATGGAGTAGAACGCACTGTGCCAGACTAATGCATTGTATCTGAGCGGTGCACTACGGTTCGCTCATATTGGCGTTTCCAAAATGAGCTCGCTGAGCAGTACCTATTATCAAAATGTTGCCGTCCTTCTTGGACGTCCTCCATTGTTGCCCTTTGTTTAATGTGTTGCGTTCTTCTTTTTTCATTTAATTTATTAGCAGGCTACAGCGTGTCGCTCACTCTACTATGATGTCTCTTACGTAGCTGCCGCAGCCATCGCCAGGCGCATGGAAGCGCGAGCCAGATTTAGCGTCACCGAGCTCTCCCGCTCTGAGCCGCATCGTATGTACAGCTCGTTGGAAACGAGGCATACGTTTATCTAGAGATGACATGCAGATCTTTTTCTGCTAATCTTTGCCCCCCTATAGACCAATCGATTGGTCATAGAGCTGGTTGAGTTTCAGTCGACCCCAGACTGTATCTGGTTGACTAAAGCCCTAAAAACTAAGGCCCCACAGGGAGTCAGCGGGAATCCACTGGCCCATTTAACCATTCACGCCAACAGAGTCTGCTCTTGCTTCCTGAACCCTCAAGCTCCTGGCAGACAACAGGAGACTTGGCCTCGTCAGACCAAACAGGCAAACTCCCACACCTCGGGCCTTTGACACCTTCCAAACACCGATAATAAAAGCCCCGTCTGCGACAGACACGCGCGTTGGCAGCCCTTCAGCACAGCCCCAGAGAGTACACACCTATGCCGATCCCCTCCGTCTTTCAGCCCCCTGCTCTGCAAGCAGAGTGAGGGGGCACTGTTCCAGCGATTCTCTCATCACCTTACCGACACACCAGACAAGAGGAGGGGGAGAGAGACGGAGAGGAGCCAAATACATTCAACTGAATTATTGAGCCATTTCTGGCTGTCGGCAGGCCTCGTCATCCTCTGATAAAAGACCTTTACAATCACAAGCTTTCCAAGAGTACCAGACGGGCCAAGGAGCCTGCAAGCAAGCCACACAAGGATCACACAAGCGAGCGGAAACCTAGTTATTTTCGCTCGCTCTTTTGCACACAAGAATCAAAAGGAGCGCGACACCCACACAGCCACACTCACTTTGTCACACATGCGGGGGGAAAAGACTTACATCCTACACTCAAAAGCTCTATGGCTTGAGACTCACGGCCCGCAACAAAGCTGTTCATCCTGTGGTTTTTGGGGACACAATAATTACATGGGAGCTGGTTTAGCATTACCACACAGCCAAACAGACACAGGCTTCCATTTTCAAACACTTTCTTGTGGCAGTCTCTCACAGAGAAGTTTGTTTATCTTCCGTTTATCAGCCTGTGTGGTGGTGGAAGCCTGTCTGACACGCGCTCGTGCACAAAATGAATCGTTTTGTTACCGATAGGCTATGCAACCACTGTGATGGCAGGCTTGAGTAAAGGAACCCTTCCGGCACACACACACACGACTATCCCAGACAATGACAAAAGACTTGATCACCGTGAGCCCTGCCTGCCAATGGCACCGCCAAGGGTGGAATGTCTCACAGGCCGAACAAAAGAGAAGGAGCCAGCCATGCCTACAACCCACTTAACCATCCAACATGGCGCATGTCTTTTCAGAGAAACATAATTCAGGATTGCACAGAGAGCCCGGAGTAAATTGTTGGCACTGGGGAGGGCTATTGTGCAGAATCGGAAACTTCCTTGGAACAGCATTTGCACATGTGCAGTGCATTCCTGCACACGATTGTCACCCACCAATTAATTCTGTTTTTCCAAACCAGTCAATCTAGGAAGCTTCAAACGACATTTAACAGGATCGCATTCACCGTTGTATAACGAGATGGCTCCAGGCCTTAGCAACTTTGGTCGCACCCGTTTATGAGTTGCTTTGTTGCAGTATTGGCATGTCCTTTGTCACGTAACTTATCGGTGTTCATTCTTTTGAACAGACTCATTCCCTTTACCCAAGTTATAAAATGTTTATGTTGCATAAGGGGTCTTTTTCTATTTTTACCACTAGCGACCTCGACATCTGTTCACGAACCAGCTCTCCACGCTCCTCTTCCCATATCAAAAAGATCTACCTAGTTATAATAAAAGGCTGCTAGTTTGGTAATATCCTCCAACTACGATTAAATTCTAATTTTCTGGTGATCCATCATCCAGAATAGTTTTTCACAGGTTTTTTTTTATGCATTACTCACATTCTCTTTAATAGTGCATCATTGAAACTTCTGCACAATAATTCTGCACAACAACTGCACAATAATTGTACAAACGACCTTTTTAGCCTCAAAACCTTGACGCGCCATCCATTCCAGCGCCATCCATTACATTCCCATAGCAGCGCCATCCATTCCAATTCTGTTCTAATACGCGACACAGACTTCTTACGTGTTGTTCTATTTTTCTTTTGAAACATTATTCTAATAAAACCGTGATTAAACCAATTGACAGTTTCAAAAAAGGGAGTGTCTTCGTAGAGACAGCCTTATTTTAAAATGTTAGAAGGTGAAGCATCGCTACCATAACATTGTTTGTGGGGAACCCTGTATATATGTATCGAAAATTACATTAGGAAAGGCGAGACCATTTCGTTTGAATTGCGTTTTAGACAAGGTGCTGTTTAGGACAGGGTATTTTGTAATTAGCCCATTGTGAACAAATATGACCAAGCGACGGGTCTATATAGAGATGTGCTGTTGCACGACAGCTTTGCTCGGAAGCCCAGTCTCCTCAGCAGATATGTACTTCTAGACACAGTGGGACTCATAACCGGTCATAGTGTTCTCTGCGTCAGAAAGCTGTAATTCGGAGTGTGAATATCTGTTAAATTTACAATATCTCTCTGACCTAAAGTGGTATCTCAAAGATCTTTTTCGTATGCCACCACACATTCTTCAAATATACAACCACAAAGCAGCAGTATGATGCTCTCACTTTCCCTTTTGATGTTGGGCATACCTGGCAGGAATTACTGTATAACTTCTGAAATGCAGGGGAACTCAAACGCAGCGGAACACTGACAACTGCCAGCCAGTAAACATTGGTAGACTCATAATTTTAGTTTCATCAACGTGTGAAGCTGGGAAGACTATAATAAGTTAAAGCATCTGACTAGCATAAACCTAATAACCGGTCATAGCGTCCTCCGAGTCAGATAGCAGTAATTCGGAGTGTGAATACCTGTTAAATATACAATATCCGCCTAACTTAAGGTGGTATCTCAAACAATCTTTTTCGTATGCCACCACACATTCTTTATATATTCAACCACAAAGCAGCATTATGATGCTCAGTTTCACTTTCAGTTTTGATGTTGGGCGTACCTGGGGACGCAGGGGAACTCCACTTACAACTACCAGCCAGTAAACATTGACTAATCTATTTTAGCTTGGGATGTCGAAAATGTAAAATATTCTTTACCGACCACTGAGCCTCATTAATTGGTTGAAACCGGTTAACCGATCAGATTAAAATGTGCTATTTGAAATTAGGGTTGTCAGTTTCGGTTAATTTTGCTTTCGATAGATGAATAAACGCAAAACGATGTGAAATACAAGTTCGATGCTCCGTTAACTCAATGAGCTTTGGCGCCGCATTTCGAAGGGCTGTCCATTTAGAGGTGCTGACATTTTAATGTAAAATGTGATGCCGTGTATATGCAACGTGTATGTTAATGTAATGATAATGTATAGAACTCTGGTCTATTGCTTCGCCCTGTTGGGGCTTATTTTCGATAATGACCGGCAACGTTCTATATTATCCCGCTTATTACACGGCTACTTGCCAAAACGAAAAAATAACTTCACATGGTGCGTCTTTTTACAATTTATTCGTTACCAGCATTCGTAGTGTTGATCAGCAGAGAAATAGTCCGCCTAAGACGTTGACGTCGCTTAGCAACCGAAGATGCTGGGGTTGACAAGTTACCGACTACTTGCGGAGTGGTACCAAAGACGTCATTAGAGGCAAAAAATCCTTCGTTTTCCTTGACAGCAGTCAATTATACTTAGTAACGGTGAATTATATTTGATAATTCACCGTTACTAAGTATAATTGACTGCTGTCAACTTCCGGCGGTGAATTATATTTGATAATTCACCGCCGGAAGTTGTGAAGAGCCCATGCAAGTAGTGAACAGAGCGTTCCACGGCATTGAGAAGACCCGTGTAATAAATGCAAATTAACCTATAAACCGACATGCGTAACCGGTCAAAGATATTCTCGGATATAACCGGCTAAATATCTTTCGCCGGTTAAAGATATTTAGCCGGTTAACCGTTGACATCCCTAACTAGAGCCTGAATGATACATCGCTTGTCCAATTGTATCGGCCAATCACAAATTACAATTATCAGCGTTCATGTTTGCCAACATGAAAACTTAAGAAATGGCTTATTTTTTTCTAAATGTAATTACTTATTCTATTGTGGTGGTTGAACCTCTAAATGCTTTATCTGAGCACATCTGCATAAACACACCTAAGTTTCACAACATGTTTGTTTTGAAGGATAGTAGCTCCTCCCCATACAGTTAATTGGTTGCTTTAGCTCATGGTTTTGGGGCAATGTTGCTGTGCCCCGTAGCATTGCTTGAGGGTGAGCAGCCAATCCCAAGCAGTGCGTTTGGCTGATCAGAAAAAAAAACAACATCTAAGGAGATACCTGGTGGGACAAATTCATGCAAACCTCCATGAGCAACCTTAAACCACACAGGGATAGGGTTAATATGTGCATCACATAGACAGCAGTCTTTGGTAGCTTCGTCAAATACCAACAAATTTAAAATAAAAGTATGGCCGTTTTATTGTTGGCCACAGCGCATCTCTGTACTCCTTAATTGAGTCATTAAGAGCTGCAAAATCCAATAACTATCCTAGCACCATGCAGGTTTAACACATCCACTAAATCAATACACAGTTACAAAATAGTAAAACATCCACACCACCCAACCCCTCTTCTGGCTACAAAATTGCAACCAAAATGTGTTGGCAATGACATGGCAGAGCAAATGCATGGAAGTGAGGTATACCTTGTTCCTATTGCCCGCCTGTTGGGATGCATTTAGGTTGGCCTGAGTTCCCATTTGCTGTCCTCCCTGGGAAAGGGTCTCTGCCAACGCAGAGACGCTGGCCGCTGCAGCGGAACCTGGTGCTCCCCCCATGGTCTGTCCCTGAAACTGCATGCCTGCTACTCCAGCGCCCCGGCCACGCCCAGCTCCAGGCCCCAGGCCTCCATTCATCACCTGTCCGGGCTGGGCTTGCCCTCCCTGGGCCAGGAGTCCTGCATGGCCTTGGTTATTGTTCATCATGGCCTGGGTGAAACCGGATGTGTTCAGGCCAATGGTCCCTGTGTTGTTGCCGCCATTGTTTTGGCCCGCTACTCCCGTTGGCGTGCCTGCCTTCTGGGCCTGGGGAGACGAATGGGTGTTCTGGGAGCCCTGGCCCAAGGGGTTCTTTCCCAGGGTAGTATTCCGTTGTACTCCAATTCCTCCGGGCTGGGGCCCGGCTGAGTTTAGCCCTGCAGCCGTGAGGCCGGAGGAGCTCCCGGCACGCAGGAGCTCAGAAAGCTGTTTGTGTTTTGCCGCGGCGTCGGGGACGATGGAGGTGGTGGCCCCACCAGTACCTCCGTTGGGGAGGAGGACCCCCATTGGGCCTGGGTCTCCTCCGTTAGGGATCAACTCGTCTGGAAGGTCGTTCTCGAGATCATCCCAGGACAAGGAACCCAAATCTACTGGCGGAGAAAGACGTTGAATGAGGGGGCAGGGGAGAGTTAGAGGACAGGGAAAGAGAAAACAAAAAGTTGGTTAATACCACAGAGCCCCACAATGCTGGTCCTTAATAGAAAATGATCTGTGTTCATGTTATCGATTGAAGCCTTAGGCTAATTCCGAGACCAAAATCTGTGCCGCATTTCAAAACAAAAAAAGAGCAAACTTCACTTCATGATGGGATGATGTAAAGTATCATATCGATCATCTATATTGGCATATGAGGTAAAGGTAACGATATTGACAACAAATGTCATATCTAAAAAGTTACCTGCATGACTATTAGAACTTTGAATGTTGCCTAATATCATTGTTTGATGCCCCCCGGCTTTAGATTATGATCATTCACGCTCGCCTCTCCTGCATATAAATTATATTATTACTACTAAACCCCTTCTAGTAATACTACTAAACGTTTGCACACACCAATATTTTGGCTTAGAGAATAGATCCATAATAGATCATCAAAAGTTCTTATTTTTTTAGGTCGATGTACATCCTTGTTACTTACAATAGATTGCATACAAAACAAGATGCTCAATGTGTGCAATTTTAACACTCAACACATTCACATTCAAACACATCTTGTCAAGCATTTGTCTTTCGTTATCATTAATTTATCAGTTCCATGATTCATATGTAATGATATTCCTTTATCTTAGGCCACCATCCTTTTTTATTCTGTGATTATAATGCAGATCGAGCAAACATTATACTACGAAAACTTGCTTCAAATCTGGGTTTCAAACAACGACTCGACCGTTCAAATTTAAAAGGCAGAGATTTCTTAATTGTCTCTGTCAACTCTCCCCGTCACTACGGCATCAGCACCACTGTTCCCTAGGTCTATCCCCACAGAGCCCTGATAGAGACAAAAATCTGAATCTGTGTCATAGAATATCTAACTTGTATCCTGTTTTGAACACCCCAGAGGAAGTGTGAGCATAATGTACAAAACCAAAGTGATTAGCATGTCAACATTGACAGGCGGGCGCCTGAATGGTTGTAGATGTGCACGGGGGAGTGTCAATTGTCTGGCAGCACACAGCCGAGCAGAAATAGACATTCATTTCTGAATCACATTAAAACATAATTAAAATGGCAATCAGTGTGTGAATTAGCAACTTGTTAGACAAGTGGGGAAATGCAAACCACTACGCCCAAAGGTAGCAAATTAGTGTTTGGGGTCTATGACTGAGTCATACAAACTTCTCGTTAAATACTTCATTCATTACAGTGGTGTTTTAACCTCGGAGGCACCAAGACGCAAAGTCTAGCTTGTTAAAAACAAAGTATGTTCTCATTCTGCCTGACGTCCGTTACATTACACACACAATTGATCTATTCACGTGTTCAAACATGTAGTGTAGCCCCAGCCTAAGTCGTGGCATGATTTTATGATGTAATAATTCTCCAATTTGATATGGTGAATCATGAAAGAGTAAAACGTTTAAGGAATTATCTATTATTTTAGTATTATTAACCTGTGCCAGCCCAGCGGTTGCAGAAGGCTAAAACTGGACCAGTGCAGGAGATTTAAGCAGCCTCGTATGCGTGCCATCAGTTGCCGTTGATTGTCTACGTTCGTATTTGGCCCGACAGAGGCTTCGTAATGAGGCAGTTAGTTCCCTCATGCTTGCTCAAGTAAACACAAGCTCCATGCTTGGGCTCCCCCTATGCCTCTTTCCCTGGCATCAAGCAACTAGGGGCTCCATCAGAGGGACACATGGCCCCAGTTGACCCACCAAGCCATCGTACCTTCTCCCACTTCAGTTGGTCAACTGTCTTCCAAGAAAAGCCATTTTAAAAAGCGTAAACACGGACTGCCTGAGTTTTATCTTTGTGGTGCTCTGCAGTCCAGGGAGCACTAGCACTGAAAATATCAGGAGAATAACAGGAGGGACCACAACTCACATTACAGACGTCACACTCTCCTCCCTCATTGCATCTTGCCTCTGCTCCTTCATTTCCCTAGCCACCCTTCCCAGAGGCCTCAGTTCACTTATCTACCGTCTTTTCCCGTTTCCATCCCCAGTGGCTCTAGTCTGGGAGTAGGAAGCTAAAAATAGGCATGGCAGCAGCTTTTAGCGGACCTAGTAGTGGTCCAGACTGCAGCTGTCGGTCGTGCCACCCCTGAGGCCGAATCTGTGGCCAAAGAGGGACAGGTGTGGAAAGTCTGCTTTAAGGCTACCACATTCACATGGCACTACGGCAGGAAGTCAAGAAAACCATTTAGCACTGTTTATTCATTGCGCCATTTACTACCCGCCTAAATTAACTTCCTAAGCAGTAAACAGACAAAAACCCAGCAACATCTACAGAGAATTTTGCATTTTACTTTTCTGCCAGTGCAAAACATGACATGTTTAACTAAATGGGTGATGGGTTTGCACCACATCAGATTGACGTTGGCCTCTCCCTTGCGAGCACTTTCCATCCTCCGATAAAACATGTTTCTGAATGTGGATTTATTACATAACATTGATTGTTGCATCAGTGTCCAGCAAAGGCATCACCATATTTTGAAAGTGGAAAAGAAACCCCATGGGAACAACTCAAAACCCAATGACCACCTCATGAACCTCAAGTTTTTCGGGTCCTTTCAAAAAAGCTGAAAAATGTTCCAACTGCCAATGTTGAAGATTAATGAGACGGAACAGAAACAGAAGGACAGCAAAAGGGACAGACTTCATTGTTTTATTAGGCAACGGATAGAGGGGCAGATCCTGCAAAGGTGCCAGATGGGTCCATGTGCGTGCATAATAAGCATACACATGGACCCATGTAACGTTTTATCTTCTTAGGGGGGGGTAAAACAAATATATTGGCCCAAACATAAATCTAAAATTGTAATAGATGAGGAAACTGGAATCCATCTTTAGCGATACCTAAACAACAGCAGATGTACACAGCAACTGCATGCGGTACAGAGGCACCCAAGCCAGGGCCCCATTGCATGAGGCAGGAGCCAAATGTCTGGGGCCGGATAGTAGTAAACAAAAACCATCATGCAAGACTGTTGCAACGGAGAGCACGCAATCTCATTGTTTGCAGCAATTTACTGCTGATGATAGCCGTGCAAAGCAGTGTCCCACAGGAGCAGTCTCATCGCGGCGGCACCTGGGAAGCCCTTGGGCCTGAACAGGCGGGGGCGGGGCCGCTCGGTGATGGATCACTGTGGACATGTGGTGCCCCCGCCATGTGCTGCGTTACTCGTAAATCTCTGTTGTTGTGACTGCTGCTTTTGTTGTGAATTGGCTACGCTGGGTCAATTTCAAACTGCTTTTTTATCGAGCCGCATATAAATAAAAGACAATTCTATGATCACGCAGTCATCAATTTACACATTTGCTTTACTGCCTATGTTTTTACTTAAAGTGGCAAAGGACTACTTCCTTTTTCAATGTATAATATGCATCAACACCTCAACAACAATGACAATTTCTCAATAGCCTTTAGTTCAATTATACAGATACAAAAATGTAATTATTTGGCTAAATTGTATGGAGTCATGGATAAATATCCTAGGATTTACGTCACGGCATTCCTATTTTTGATCAAATCTCTATAGGTTTAATCTATTGTTTAACTGTTCATCCATTATTCTATTACATTTAGGAACGATGCATGGCAGACACACAACTGCATGTGCCAAAGTAATCACAATGTGAAAATGGGATGATTAAAGAGCCAGTGAACCAACAGTTTCAGCTGGAATCAGGACACTGGGGAATAAAAAAAAAATGTGTTTTGGGCTTAGAGTTCTATTATTTGCGAGAAGGAGGAGGGAGGAATGTCATTGAGACTGAGTTGTTATTCCCATGGTAACGGCCCACGGCAACTTTGTGACAGGTTTGACTTTACTTGGCTTGCAATCTAGTAGCCTACTCGTGGATGAGCATCATAGTATCAGCTGTACCATTATGAGCAATGTCACGGGGAGCGACTAAATACTCTGACTACGGAAGCCTCTTTTGAGGTGGAGAATTTCTCACCCCCGCTATCTCTTTCATCTGTCCCCGAAACACAGGATGGAGTAGGTCCACAACAATACCTGTTTGAGCTCATAGCTCCGCTGGCTCCAGATTAGCCCCCGGGGCAGAGGCTAAAGATGAGCGGGACAGAGCCGGAGAAGTGAACGACTTGTATGTAATTTATTTTAGCGACTAATGTAAAAATGGAATCAGAAGGTTTTCATGTATACCTTTGAGAAATATTTGTATCAACGTTTGACGAGTCAAGTGAGACGATTACAAATATACGAGCCCTCCACTGATTCATCCTTCACCCAACTGATAATATCATCGGTCAACGCCGCTCAACCCTTCTGACAGGTGCACTCGCATCTGTCAGACAATAAATGCTGCCAATTATGACTTTTGAATATGGCTAGCATCCTCAATAGACCCACCTTTGCTCCGTGTTAAAGTGGCAGAGAAATAGCAGAATGGAGCACAAGGTTTGATGCCTGGATAACCTGGTCATATAAGCCACATGATGGAGACGCTTTTGCATTCCATTCATTTACGGTGTGGTAGAACAGAGTTCATATCCATTTGGTTTGGACACAGCACAGACTGCAATACTACTGAGGTTGAGGATGGGAAGTGTGCCTGTGATTCTGTCAGACTCACAGTATGTGACTGTTGGTCTTTCTGACAGGTCAGCAAATACCTCATATTGATTTACCACATCAATGTGTGGAACATGATTATCAAAATAATGATAAAACATCATCATGGAGCAAAATATGGAAATCCCCACTTTTTAAAAGTTGAACAGTCACTGGCGTCATATGCTGGTTCAGCAATGGCATAAATGACTGCACTTTGGGCGGACTTACTAGTGGGTTAAATGTTGAGTCAATTAATGTTTCTCAAGCAAAGTGTATTTCCTTGCATACTTTCCTGTCTTTCGTGACAGGGTAATGCATAACAGAACTAGATCCAGGGTATGTCTATTATGTCAAACACAAAATCCAGTGAAATATCTTAACGTTTCAACTGAACAGGATCTGTGGTCATGAATATAGGATGTGGTAGAGAAATGTGTGACATGTTTATGCCCAAAATCGGTTTGAATATGAGCTATGAGGGTCCAGATTCCTTCATATATTCTTTGAAAAGCATTATAAGAAGTGTACCCTCTTTAGTTAATTTTTGCAAAAGACAAGAGACAAATGCACCAACTATCGAAGTGAACACAAAATGCCAACATTAGACCATGTAGGATTTCATGTCAGCTCGAGATTTCAGTAGTGTAACGTTTTTAAAACGGTTACACACGTACCGGTTCAGTTAGTCCTCTTGATACAAGCTATCTGATCTCATACCACATTCTGCCTCTCCTCAACAACAACACATGCCAAATTACCTTGAAGCACAAAGAATAATATAGATGTTCATTGGAACTGCTTTCCAATGAAAATTAATCGCTGAACTTGATGCATCAACCACAGAATAATTAGAATTGGCCCTTGTTTTCCCGCAGGGGGTTTTCAGCAATAGACAGTCATACTAAGGGCTGCAAGGATAATAAGTGGTTAGCATTTTTGGCAGAACCCCTCGTCCTGACTGCATTAAACAGTTTGCAGCGGAATAACACAACCTCCCTAATTACAAACGATGAATACATATGCCTAGAAAATGTTGGACAAAGTTGCACACCATGGCTCGGAATGTAATAAAAGCGCATCGCTGGAAGCGGAGCACGGACCCCAAAAAACCTCATAGCACCTCACATAAACGTCTCTAGCATCTTCCTCAACCGTGGGGTTACAATTGTAATTCACTGACATCTCACGGCGTCAGTGTTTACCATTTGTGACAGCTCTGGGCCTTACCTGGTCCATCCGACGCTAGGAGCGCAGGTGAACTCAGCTTGGGTCTCTTGGAGTGGGGTGGTCCGACGTCCAGCAGGTTCTCCGCCATGGTCGCGATCTCTTTTGGGTTGCTATGAGTGTCAAGTGGTCTTAACGACAGGAAAAGTTGGTTCTTTCGACCCCCCCTCGCACCTTCTTGGTTAGCACATTAGCAAGCCGTTAGCGTGCTAGCACTAGCCAACCAGCTAATAGCTAGCTAATTGCCTGCTACTAGCGAAGTTAGCGTTAGCTTTCCTTGCGGTGAATCTAGCGTCTTCAAAAGAGATGCAATAGCGCCCCGCTTCGCCACCGCCATTCACCCCATGATAATCCAACTCCCAACACCCACATAATTGCCCTTAAATACCCCGATACACAGTGTGTGCCATGAAAAGAACCGAGCGCAAACTTTTCACACAGGTATGCAAGTTAACATAGGTGGTGGTTGCGCTGCGACTCGTTGTTTTTAGATCTTCAAAGAGCCCATTTTGTGTGACGTCAAATTCCTGCATGCAAAAAAAATGGTCCGAGACCAAATCAAATGCAATAATGCATTCAAATAATATATTATAAATAAAAAAAAATAGTCCTAAAGTCCCCGTCTGCTATCTGCGTCCTCACGGTAAACAATGCTGCTCGGCACGGAGAGGAGGTAAAGCGCCGCACTCTGAAGGGGAAATCAGATATACGGGCTTCTCAGTCCGACCCGACCGCTCCTATTTTCGTTTGTCGAAAAAAACATATATCCGAGACGATGGTCAAATAACGTTTTCGGGAGAGGGCTATTGTCATAGCCCGATAAGGATGTTTATTGCAATATCTTTTTAATACTGTCCGACCGAATTCCCAATTCCTAGCCACGACAAGATGGCGGCTGTTGATTCCTTCGATACAAAAAAGTTTTTTTTCCTTTTCCAGATAGACTGTGGAGGGGGAGGGGTCGCGCAATCACGCCCTATGTAGAGCCTTCGCGTTAGATCGCCACTAGGGGCGATCGTGGACCACCAGCTAGACCTAATCGAGAATATATAAATGACGTGACAGGTTGTCATGAAAATATTTGAAAATTGTCCACATTGTTGATATGTGCATGGTAAATCTCCGAATTCCAAAACTTTGATTATATATAGTTTTTATAAGATACATATTAGAGTTGTCTTTTAGTTTGAATGTGTACTGTGCTTCCCCCTAAACCATTGAGTAACTAAGCAATAATGGTTTTAAAGTAATTTGGTGGTCCATCTCCAAATGTTAACATACACTCAATCCAGTTTCAATAGACCTAACTAAATAAAATAACAAAATGGTGCAACTATGTGACTGTCTCTCTCATAGGCTCCACACTGATAAAGGTATGAAAAGTAATCTTTCCACATCATTTTCCCCATTCACACAATGTAACTCTCTCCAAAAGTCACCTTTACAGACCACAGGGCCAGAGACATTTACTTAATCTTTCTTTATTTTTCTGTGTACAGATGTGAGCTATAGATGGAGTGGTGATGTGCCCACATAGATAAGTTAAATCTACATGCTGTACACGTGGCCTACATCTGATATAAATATTTGTTTTGTCCCAAATCAGGGCGATTGCTTAGAGAGAAACTATTAACAGGATTTGGATTACTTCACAGGGTAATCGAAAAAAGCTCATTAAAAACAAACACCAGGGCAATAGCGTCAACATGTCAGGTCAAATACTGCTGAGATTGTAACGCAGTAGAGCTCGGCTTTGATTACAATCGTACATCACTAAAAACCCAGCAGTGAATGACAATTTTCATAAGACTCACGACATATGGAAGCCTTAAGGCATATGAAATTGCTGCTACGATCAAGAGAAAAGCATTTTACACACGCGGGTTACCATAGTTTGTGGTCAAAAGGCACTGATCCAGGACATTCCTCGTTCACACTGGCAGGTTAACAACAGTTGTGTTCTGTTCACACTAGGGTACATGAAAGCAACATTAGGAAAGGTAACACACACATTGTACTTTTATATCTTTCAATTAAAGTCGAACAACTTTGTCATGGGCAAAAATGGCGGGTGAAATGGTCAATCAAGGTTAGTCATGAAGTCATGGTGGCATGGGAGATTTCTTCATTTATGTAAAATGAAAAGCCTGCCTGGGGCGGGAAGTCTTGCGTAACTATTAATTATTCTTCAACCTTATTATGAAACGTTTCATAGTCTAAACAAATTTGAAAAAATATGCCTGAAGGTTTATTCAGAGATATTTTTCATCATATTAAGGGCTGATATCATAGCTTCATTTTGATTTAAATATAGAAAGTTCTTACTACTATTACTCATGTCTAGGAGTGATATGGCCAATAGCTCTTAACTTAGAAAATCAGCATAAACTGGTTATCTAATCTATAACTTTGCAGTGATATGTATATATATATATATATATTTATACATATATATACATATATAAAACCCATTCAAACCACAAGTCATTTTCAAATCAATACAGAAGTGAAATGATTGACGTTGTTCATGTTTCTCGTGCATTTTTCTGTTCTCCCTCCTCATTCTAATGGAAATGTAGCGGATAGCTAAAGGATCGGCAAGTTCCCCGTTTTCCATAAATTCTGACATATTTGTTGAACTGAAACTAGATCTTATATCTACATGTATTTGTTGTTGGGATTTTTATGCATTTGCTTATTTTGATCCCTTCAACGCACACACACACACACACACACACACACACACACACACACACACACACACACACACACACACACACACACACACCCCAACAATGAGGGATAACAGTTATTGCGTGGGCACATCACCACACTAATCTATGTTTTGGGAATATGACAGAACTGAAAGATTGGGAAAAGATAGAATTTGAGAAAATGTTGCAGCCAAGACCGCACAGGCTGCAACATTTACTCATACAATCATAATCTACCCCCATAGTGTCACAAGTTATATAAAATGTAAGAATATGAAAAAAAGAACATCAAAAGTACATGACATGATGCATTGCACCATTAAATCATTCAATTAAAGTGGCACATTTAAAGTATATTGATACAGCATTGATGGAGAAGGCTGTGACTGAGGAAAACTCAACACACACTCACACACAAGCACACACACACATGCACACAAAAGCAAAGTACACATATAAAGGCAGATATTGATCAGTAATTGATTAAATCTATTTTTTGTTTTACCAGCAAAGGTGTCAAAATTCTAAACATGTAGCCCAGACTCGGTTCACACACTCAGCATGAAGCAACCCTTGATGTGAACTCCATATTTATAATCTATTCTGTGCTCTGTGTCCAACTGGGATGGAGGCTGTCCTGGTATGCAGTCCGGCCTGTGATCAGTCCTGCTCATCGATTGTCACTTGCCATTTCATTTAAACAGTCTTTAAAGTGCCTTAGGGCTTTTCATGATGAAATCACCTTTGGAAATTACTTTCTTATCCTTACATTCCCTTATCTAGATTTGATCTTGTGCTACTGAGCGCATTTGCTGCATTAGACATGGAAAAGCTTGCCTTAATTGTAGCGACTACCAAATAACAAGTGGTCGTAGAAAACATTGTTTGTGCAAGGCCTGTGCGCAAATGTGCATTTAGATGCGTAGAAGCAAAAATGTACAGAGCCCTATTTAGTACGTCCCTTTGCTTTCGAGACTGTGGCACAAGTGAATACTGTATCAATCTCTTGTGTCAAAAACAGAATGACATAAATAACACTGCTTGTTGTGATTTCCCTTATTCTCCCTTGAATTCCCTGCGTTACCTACTCACACACTAATGGCACTTTTTTATAGAATCTCATTCTTTTCCCTTAGGTCAAGTAAAAACTTCAATCAGGTAAAAAAAAAAAAACGAATATGGTAAGATTATACATTTGAACAAACGTTTCATTGAAAAAAATGATTAAACGTATGGTTTAAGAGACCACAGCATTTTACTTTACATCTTTAAGGGGATTGGCCCGGATGTGTTTTTCTTCGTTTGCTCAATAGTCATGTTAGATGAGTCCATGGTTCTTGTTCTCAAAGGCACTTAATGACAAAAGAAAAAGTAGAATAGCAAAAAGTACTTCCTTCTAACCACCCCCCCCCCCACACTTTTTCAGACATATCTGTCATTATTTGTCTGTGTTCAACACAGCGGCAAGTCACATTCCACTGGAAAAAAAGGTTAGTAGCACTTATTTTCATTACTCTAGCTAAGGTTTGCTTTTAAACCGACGAGAAAAAACATCCCACCAATATACTCTCTTCTTTTGTGAAAAAATACAGCAACAAAACATAAACAAATGTTTTAATGTAGAAATGCCCTGCCCATACACCGGCACCTAGGCTGTCCGGTCCCAAGACAGGACTTTGGAGGGCAGTAGGGAGGGCAGTAGGGCTTGGATCAGAGGCGTGAATAGAACTCCTCGTTCAGATTTGTGAGCTCATCGGCCTCCTCCTCTTCACCCTTCGCCTCTTGAAGTGCCTGGACCATGAAGGGCACTTGTGGGGCACAATGTTCTGGCTGTAGTGCGGCCGGGCCCGGGGGGTAAGGACCCTGAATGGGGGAAGGCCCAGGAGGGTGTGGTGCGTCCCTATACCCCTCTTCCCTTGCCTCCTTGGGCTCAGCGTGGCCAGGGTGTGGCCCTGTCGCCTTGACGACAGACTCTGAACGCCGATCCGTTGCGTCTGCAGTGGAAGAAGGTCCACCGGCGATCGCAATCCCGCCGGCGCCACAGGCCCCGAGCTGTCCTTGACTCCCCGGCCGGCTGTCGCCCCCTTCCCTTTTGGGGTACAGGAAGGTCCTCATTTGACCCTTGCCCTTCACGTTCACGGTACCCCTGTAGTCAAACTCCATGCCCATGGAGTGGAGCACGCCGTGGCTCTCCTCGCTCACCTGCACCTGGCACTCCAACCCGGTGGAGTCCATGCGGCTGGCGATGTTCACCGTGTCGCCCCAGATGTCGTAGAGCAGCTTGGTGGTGCCGATCACCCCCGCCGTCAGCGGCCCGTGGTTGAAGCCGATGCGCAGCTTGAAGCCGAAGCCCAGCATGTTCTTGTTGAAGTCGTCCAGCACCCCCATCATCTCCAGGGCGAAATGGAAGAGCGCCCGGACGTGGGCGTGCGGGTGGGCGTCCTCGCTCTCCGCCACCTGCTGCACGTTGAGGCCCGAGGCCGCCATGTAGGTGGCGCCGATGGTCTTGATCTTCTCCACGTTGGCGAACTCGCTCTTGCGGAGGAGTTCGTCGAAGTCCCCGATCAGCTCGTTCAGGACACGGTAGCACTCTTTGCCGCCCTCGTAGCTCTCCTCGTAGAACTCGCTGAAGTTGACGATGCTGGCGAAGATCACCCCCACGTTGTCGTGGTTTTTGGAGTAGCTCTGGGTCAGCTGGGAGAGCGATGGGGAAAGGGCAGTGGGAAAGTGGACAAATGCTTTGATGTTGAGGAAGAAAAAAATGCTGTAATTTGCCTCTTTTTGCTTTTGGGCTTTGAGTAAGTAGTTTGAATATTTGGGGTTCGAAGAAAAAAGAAAGAGAGAGAAAGGAGGGAAAAAAACCAACCTTGAGTTGCTCGGCAACGTGGATGGGGATGATGTTGCCCAGCAACCATTCAGCCTGGTCACGCATGTTCTGGATATTTAATTGATGCTTGTCAGCCTCCACATTACCGTGGTAATGGAGCCGGTAGCTGACCTCAAACTCCCGGTTGAGGAACCAGACCAGGAGCAGCAGCAGGAAGAAGGCCAAGACGGCCTCATGGAGCAGGAAGTCAAGCGGACTCAGGCCCGGATCAGGAGTTGGGTCTGGGGCGGCCTGGGCTGAGTCCGCCTCACTCAGTGCTGTGAGGTTTCCCCTGCAGAGGAACAAACGGGAGGTCAGAGCCTGAACATAAGTAAGGGACTGCATGAAATGCTTAGACAAAGATTGAACCCTTAGGTCGAGAGATGATATGGTCACAGGGATGTAATTAAAAAAAAAAAAAATATATATATATATATATATATATATATATATATATATATATATATATATATATATATAAAATAACAGGGAAAGAAATCCACCCAAAAAATCATATCCATGCTTTCTTCCTTTGCAACTGTTGAAAAAAAGAGAAAAGGAAGCATTTTCCAATTTTCCGAAGACAAAAAAACAGAAGCATGAGAAAAGGAGGAGGGAAAGGAAGGAGAACGGGAAAGAGAGATGTGATGCGAAGTGCAAATGAGTGACTTACAGTCCAGCAAGACTGTGCCGTCTTTTTATGCCTCAGCAAAGATCTTACAACTAAAAAGCTGCAAAATACAAAGGAGAGGGCAGTCTCTATTGCTGCCTCTGCCGCACAGAAGCTAACGAGCAGTGCTGATACCAGAGGCCAGTGGGAACTGGCTCTGGCTGTGTGAGTCATTCCCACTGCTTCTGACATTTAGCAGCCATTACAGCTTGGCAGAAGCAACGGGGGGAGAGAGGAGAAGGCGAGAAAAGAGTATGTGTAAGTGACAGACAGGACAGAGCTTACAGGAAGGGGGGGGGGGGGGGGAGAGAGGAAGAGCAGTGATTTTGAAAAACATAAAAGGGGGTTCTTGGCCCCGTTCAACCCCTCAAATGTTACTCATCCAACTTCTATTTCCATGGCGACACTCACCCAAGAGTCGGCCAGCTGTTATTACCGGTCCTGGAAGAGTGCAAAGGGATGACAGACACACACACACACACACACACACACACACACACACACACACACACACACACACACACACACACACACACACACACACACACACACACACACACACACACACACACACACACACACACACACACACACACACAATTAACCAAGGAAACAATAGGTGGGCAGTTTTGTTTTCTTTTTCTATGAGCACGTTGGCTGCAGTTACTCACCCAGGCCTTCGGAGGGGGCTGTAGAGCAGCAGCAGCAGCACTGCTCCGGTGGAGGTGGCCAGGAGCGAGCGCATCCAGAAACTGAGCTGGCAGAAGTTGCAGTACTGGATGATGGCCAGGATAGTAGCACAGCAGAGGAACATGGTCACCTGCACACGAGGGACAACTCAAGAGTCAACTTCGAGTCACCCACACACTCTCTCTGACGCCGACAATCTCAAAGAACACTACCGGTGCCTGACAGACATTCAACATTGTATACAGCCACTTCTCCAACCATTACCCTATTTACAGTGTTTACATGCTGCTATAACATTCTAGTGCTTCATATTTATTACTGCTATTTGCTATGCATTTCTTTTTATATTTCCCTGCACGTGACAAATTAAAACTCTTGAATCACTACTGAGATGTATAAAGAGCCATTCTGGCTGAAGTCGCCCCTCCCAGGCCTCAAGGAAGTGTTTAGGAATTGAGTTACTGAATCTCGATTGTCATTGATCCAGAGTGAGATACACACACTCACATAATAGTGTGTCTAAAAGTGCTGTCCACAATAAAGCATAATTCTCTCTTCTCTCAATACAGAAACATTGTTCCTTTACAATTAAGCTCCAGTTTCACTTTGTTTAACCGCTCTACACAAACTTCCCCTCAGCGCCCACCGTGTTATATTAGTCATAGAATTATATAATAAAGAACTGCTTGGGGCAAAAACATTCACACACATATCCAGTTATTAATATATGCAGAGCTGCTTATAGAAATGGCCATCGACACTGTCTACATAACACACACACACACACAGACAGACAGACAGACAGACAGACAGACAGACAGACAGACAGACAGACAGACAGACAGACAGATTTTTCTTATCCGTCTGTTTCCCCGCCCCGTGTCGAGGCGCTGCCAGAGCGGCGGGCCGTTACCTGGAGGGGCAGGCGTTCGGTGCAGGGGAAGTGGGAGAAGACGGAGACCGCCGGCAGCGAGACCAAGACGGCCCCCACCACGTGGCGAGGGATCCAGCCGGAGACCACCCTGAGCAGGGTGCGGGTACAGCGCATCACAGAGTCCAGGTAGAAGACCATCCTGCAGGGATGAGAGAGGAGACCAGTTTAGCATTGAAAAACCCGTCTGGATAGGATACCAGGATTGATCTGTCTCCCTGTGTGTGTGTGTGTGTGTGTGTGTGTGTGTGTGTGTGTGTGTGTGTGTGTGTGTGTGTGCGTGCGTGCGTGCGTCTTGTGTGTGGTTGTGGCTGTGTGGTCGTGTGGTGTGTGTGTGTGTGTGTGTCTGTGTGTGTGTTGTGCGTTGTGTGTGGTCGTGTGGTGTGTGTGTGTGTGTGTGTGTGCGTATTGATTGCAACTATGGTATAAAGTAACTCAAATAATTTATAATTATAAATAAGTGTAAGATATGCAAGCCTACATTAATTCCACCACCTGGGCAATCAATGGCTAATCCCAATAATTGAAGGGACTGCTGCCAGAGGAAATTCCCCTTCGGCACAGGCTACTGTCTGCATCGTCTGTGTAACCACAGGTGGTGGATCTGACCTACAAACAGGTTTACAGGACATGCCTCCCCTGAGATCGACGCTACAGGACAGAGCAGCAGGGAAACAGACGAGAACCACCCTCACATCGTATGCAGATGATGCGTGTCCATGCATCCTAATCATACGCAAGATTAAAACGGATCCAGGGCCTAAACGGCAGTGTCGTTCACATTGTGATATGGGAAATATTTTGGGACACATCTTTAACTGTGTGTGTAGCTTCGGTGAATGGTATTTTCTTGAACCCATTTAACTGTCTCTTACATTTCTATTGTCTATTAAATGTCTATTACATGTAAATTACGGGTGTGTGTGTGTGTGTGTGTCCTTTAAATGTATATTACGCGTGTGTGTGTGTCTTTACGTGTGCGTGCGTGTATTACGTTTGTGTGTACAGTGTATTTTTAGTGAGTGTGTTGGTGTCTATTACGCCCATGTGTGTGTGTGTCTTTACGTGTGTGTCTGTGTCTTTACGTGTGCGTGCATCTTTTACGCGCGTGCGTGTGTGTGTGTGTGTGTGTGTGTGTGTGCGCTCACCGTATGGAGAGCACCAGGGAGGCTAGCTCCAGCAGGCCGGCCAGGGGGGACAGGGCCAGGGCAGCAGTGGCGGCGGCGGGGGCCGAGCCCACCAGGGCGGGCAGGAAGCAGGCCAGGGTCAGAGCCAGGAACACGAAGCAGCTCAGCAGCACGTCCAGGAAGGAGCTGAAGGTGGTGGAGGCGAAGGTCTGCACGCGCACCTGGGTCTTCACCTGGGGGGGGGTGGTGGGTGGAGGGAAGAGACTCAACACAAGGGGCCGTTGTGGTGTCGTCTGTCTCGTTAAATCAGTGCTTACTTGCGATAATGGAGAGACGTTAAATAAAAGTGGTGTGTTCTAAGTGATTGTGTGTGTGTTCTAAGTGATTGTGTGTGTGTTCTAAGTGATTGTGTGTGTGTGTGTGTGTGTGTGTGTGTGTGTGTGTGTGTGTGTGTGTGTGTGTGTGTGTGTGTGTGTGTGTGTGTGTGTGTGTGTGTACCTCTTTCTGGTAGCTACTGCGATAAGCGTTTTCCAGGGGTCTCTCTAGGAAATTGAGGCTGATCTTGTTGATGGGAGGCTTGAAAAAGTAGTCTTTCATCAAACTACACAGACCGACAGAAGAGCAGGAGTCTTTTTTCAGTTAAAAGCCAAAACCAAATTCTATTTCAGAGGGATTTCCTTCAAAATGCTCTCTGGTGGGTTCCTACTAAAATCAATTACCTAAGACACGATCCATGTCTTGATGTCACGTCAAAAAGACACTTGAGAGTCCTTGGTCTCCTGCTCTCTATCTTTTTATCTACGTATATCGTATCTCTACTGTATATGTATTAAGGCTGTTAAAATTTGTGCGATAATAACGCAAGCTTATTTTAATTTGATTTAAAAAAAATGTATGGTTTTGCCCACAGAATGTCAACTTTCATATCAGAATTAATTTTAGCTTTTACTTCTCCTTACTTTAATTTCAAATACGCTTGCAGTAAGTGACAGTCTGTTTGCAGTTCCCAAATCGGTGGTGTTCCGTCAGTTTCATATTCAACCCAAGTACATTTGGTATGAATGATAACGTGGCATTCCATTTGACCTCATTTAACTTCAATTGGAGTGGATTTAAAACAGGAGGAACTCTAACAGCCCTGGGACACGGACCTGTCCTCGCGGATGACCTCCACAAAGTGGGCGTCGCTCTTCTCCCCCGGCTGCTTGGCCCGCAGCAGGAGGGCCGAGTGGTCCAAGGCCGCGGTGCCACTGGTCCCCGTGCCCGTCTTCTTCTCCTTCTCCTGGAGCGCGTCGCACAGGGACGTCCGGCTGGCCCGCACCACGCCCTCCAGAGAGAGGGGGCTCAGCAGCCCGTTGGCAGCCCGGGGACTGTGGCAGGCGGGGCTGAACTGTAGAGGGGGGGGGGGGGGCGGGAGAGAGATGGGCGAGAGAGAGAGAGAGAGAGAGAGAGATGGGCGCGGGTGGGAGATATGGGCGAGGGAGAGAGAAAGATGGGGAGAGGAAGAGAGTGAGAAAGAGGAGCGGGAGATGGATGGGAGGGAGGGAGAGGTAAACAAGGAGAGACGGAGAGAAGGGGGGAGTGTTAGATAAAGACGCCGTAGGAGGAAGATGTTTATTCCCTAGACCCCCCGTCACTAATGGAATGCACCCCTGAAGTTGGCACAAGTTAACACAGCAGCAAAGCCACTTGACTTCTGTCTGCATTAAGAGTGTACCACTGGCTTCAAATAGCCCTCTGTCTGTGTGCGTACACACCTTGGCACTGCCCATCTTGTGCTCCTCCTGGCAGCCGTTGAGGGGCGTCTCGTCACCGATCTCTCCTGCAGGGCAGGGCCCGGTGCTAGGGGAGCCCCTGGCCGGCTGCAGAACGCAGCCACAGAGTGGGAAAGGACACCACGGTTATAACATGTAAACACCAGCACACAGCCGCCATGCAACAGAAAGCTTTGTTATTTATAGGGATCGACCGATATGGATTTTTCAGGGCCGATGAACGATACTGGCTGCCGATTTTCTTGAGCCGACACCTGGAGCCGATACTGCTTTTGCTTCCTCACTTTACATCATCAAAATGACACGACGATGATAACAAATTTTACAAGGCTCAATTTATAAAAAGGAACATTTATTGAACTGTCTGTATGTAAATCATGGCGAAAAAAACACAATAAATTGGCCTATGCCGATACACGTAAGAAACGCAAATATCGGTCGATCACTAGTTATTTACAAACACAACTCGATTGCCACAACTCCGCCTCGTTCTCTGCATCGCGCCGGCAAACGGCCTGGATTGTAAACGACCGCCGCACTGTGGAGGTCACCCCCGGGACGTACCCCTGGGGTTCTGTCTGGGCGGCCGTGGGTCGGCGGGGGCTCGGCGCTGGCCGCGGCCCGCCCCCGCGCCAGGAGGTCCGGGGGGGTGTCGGGCCCCGCGCAGGCCCCCGGCTGGCTGTCTGGCCAGCAGCTGCAGGGGGCGCCTGGCCTCCGGCCTGAGATCAGGTAGGTCTTCAGTCCTGGGACGGGAGGAAAACACATTTTATTACATCGTTATCTTATTAGGAATGGTCAAAGTGGATGCGAGTAACGATTGGTTATTAATCATCACCAACGACACCGACCTATTTTGTCATCTTCTTTTATAGTTTGGTTCATTCCAACAGCTGCTCGGTTATATTTACGACTTCGTTTTAGTCGATTCGGTATACTGGCTGTATACGATGTTTGCTAATCGTTCTGAGCAGCTTCATGTACACAGTCCGCCAGATAAGCTTCGGGTGGAAATACGACCCGTGTTGTATCGCTGTAAGCTACGCTCAAAAGCCAACACTACGAGAGAAGAGCCAACAAGAGAAATACACAAACATTGGATTAGAAGCATGGCTGGGGGCCAGCCACTATCAGCCTAAACACACACACAAAAAACACACACACACACCTGACCTGCTTCCACACAGCGCACTACAGGTGCTAGCATGACACAACACACACCAGCATAGACCTGCTAGGCTCAGATAGCAGCGGGTCATATCAAGCCTAGGCGCTTATGGAGGATTGGGATATTCCCTTCTATGCAATTATGAATAAGTACACCGGTGTGCCGCTTTGAAATCCCTGTTGAGCAGGTAAGCCTACTGCCATGTATTAGGCTTTAGAGGTGATGCATTCCTGTTAAAAGGTAATGCATTTCTAGCGATGCACAGTTCAACAGTGTAGCTCTTTCCAGGTCAACAGTTTTTATTTTTTAAGACACTTTCAATCACCACTTGATCATTGCCGTACCCGTGTGACTGGCAATCCGCAGATTAGTGTCATGTTGGATTTAAAAGTCAGCCACCAATGTATTACAATCAAACCGGCTCATACTCCGGGGTAGACAAATCACCAAAGTGATTAGGATCTGCTCCACCAATCCACCTTTATCCCAAACATTAGGAATCCAAGCACACAGAAGTAATTTCTCATCTGCAGCACATGGAGCGGCAGCTCCAAAAAAAAAATTCTGAACTAAGGTAACACAAGCATTGTGTGTTTCACGTGGCGATAGCATTAGAAGCAACATCACATCCTAACATGGGTGATGCATCGACATAGTATCCGCCCGCCCTGTTCACCGAGCAAGAGAAGAACAATGCATTATGGAAGGATTAGATCGTAATGCGAGAGAGGCATCCACTTATCCATTCCTTTCTGTATTGTTTCTAAGAGCACCACCGACCCAGAGACTCTGAGGAGGGAGGGAGAAAGGGTAAAACACCTAGGAGGTAAGGAAAGAGGAAGCTAGGTTGAAACTCGTTACTGTTACAGCTCATATGCAATACCTTCCCCAGGTTTCTAAGGGATACCTTTAGCACATGCCATTGAGAGATGCATTTTGCATTGAGGGAAATGCATAGCTTCTGGTGAAATTATGCCAGCCAGTGAAAATCTAACTCCGGAGCTCTCCACTGCAGTCTTAGAGAAGTGTGTTAGTGCGTCACGGCTCGGGAGAAAAGTGTGTGTGTCGTACATGTGAATTGTGACCTCTTTCTACCAAGTGAGTCAGACAGACAGACACATGTGCACATTACGGAAACAAATGCACAGACGCATACACATGCAAAGACACATACACATGCACAGACACATACACATGCACAGTTGCATTCACATGCACAGTCGCATACACATGCACAGTCGCATACACATAATCTGCTACTGGTCGCCCATGACCAACTTCAAGGAATGAATAAGTGACTGAGTGGCTGACAATGGATGGAGGTCATGAGTAATGAAAGAACGGCCTCTCCAATTCCAATACAGGTTGGGAAAATGCGTTCTATCTTTAGCTTCATATTGTAGATGTTATTGTGTTGGAATTGGCTTGAAATGTCAGTGGTACACATTCATTAACCACTTCATGCAATTTAGGCTCATTGAAGTTAAACAATGCTTATTATTTCCACCAGCTTTGAATATTTCAGCATTATAACATATATTGCATAACAATGAGAAAACAGGAGTGATTGTGACTGCAAAAATACAATTCAAACAAGCCATGCAAATTACCATAAAGAATATTTCTCAGGCATTCCCAAATGATCCTCCATCCAGAAATGTCTCTGGAAATGATTCTATTAATGAGGAAACCGGGGATCAAATGGATGCCAACTACGTCTCTGTGTTCAACAAACCAGACAGACCGCTGCAGCAATAGCATGGAAGGATGGCACTTTCTGTCCCTGCCAATCTCAGTCCATGTGTCTGAGTCTGCTTCTCTCCTGCCCATGTCTCTCCTCCCTCTCTCTCTCGCTCTTTTTTTCGTCCAAATGTCTCTCCTTTCTCTCCCACACACACACACACACACACCAGGGTGAGGGACATGCAGGCCCTCCAGCTTTTAAGTTGTGCTTGTTTTGTTAAGAGGGTGGGGGTGATGGGGTGAGGTAGTGACCTAGAAGGGTGCAACACGACGACTTACATAACCAACATTCCTCCTCAAACCCTTTCTCACCTCCTCTCTGGCAGGCATGCATGTTGCCCCACACGCGACAACAATGACCTCATTCTTGGGTGAAAAGGGGATGCTGTCGTGTGCTAAGGTTTGTCTTACAATGGATTGTGTGGGCGCCGTATACACACTTTACACAGGGCACACGTTGTGATGGCACACAGCAGCAGGACAGTGTGCTCTGTGTGGGCATGCGGCAGGTGTAATCCAATCTGCAATTAAACTTGAATAGGGAGCAATTTCGCAATACATAGCTGGAAATAAATGAACATATATACATACATACATACATACATATATAAATATATATATGTATATGGCTATGAATATACCAATCACCAAAAGCAGAACATTTATAAAATGCATGGGGTAATTGAAGTTCCCTGGAGATAAACCACAAATGTGCCATGAAACTGCCAGATTACATGCCAGGTTGAGCAGCTCTCACAAGCATGAAAGGAAAGTTTGCTTTATACAGTTATACAACGGAAAGTGCATAGGACGTAGCCCTGATGTAACATAGCTAATGGCCTCTGCCATGCTCTGTGGAGCCGGTGTGTGCGTGTGTGTGTGTGTGTGTACATTGGCACGCACTTATGTGGGTCTGTGTGTGTCTGTGCGTGCACCTGTGTGTTTGTGTCCTCAGTTGAACTTTCCCTGCTCAACCCAGTGCTTGTGAGCACAAGCACTGGGACGATCAATAGTGTGTTATGTTCCCTGTCCAGCTGCGTTGAGACTTTAGAGTGCTGGTGTCAGTATCTCTCCAGAGTGCTGCCTAGAGGATGGAACACGCACACTCATATATACACACACACACACACACACACACACACACAGACTCAGATACCGGCTAATATAAATACTAGCGTATAAACAAACTGATACACACCTGATATTCAAGCATATGCACACAAAGACGGAAAACAAACAAACACAATGGACCAGACAGGGGATTAAAAACAAGAGAAACGTCCACGATCAATAAATGACTTCCCCATTTAAAGTCTTTCATTTCACAGCCTAATGCTTTGACCCTAGGCAAGGCTATGCAGCAGCGCTGCCGTGGAACTAGCACGAGGGGTTGTAGGACGCATGGATACCAGATCCCCTACTGGCTTCAGGCATGATTGAATTGATGAATGAATGAATTAATGTTTAGGAAAAAGGATTGTACAGTCAAGATACCCGCAATTGATGAATACTATGAATATGAACACTTTTAAGAGGGAAATATAATATTTGGTAACTCACAATATACTTCTTCAAGGAAGTATGAATGATTAAATATGCATACTTTTAAGAGGGAAATATACTGATTACTTGTTGCCAGTTATCTGCATGCCCTATGCAGTGCAACACCAACGCACTTGCATGCAGATTTGGAGAGATCAAGTCCCTCTCCTACTGCTGCTGCTCCCAGTTCAGGATGCAGGGAGCGACTGCATGAATGAAGATAGGGGAATCAATAAATGAATGGAGAAGAGGGAACGGGGAGACCTGTCTGGGCTGACTTAGGCGCCACATTCCACATGTATGCACCAAGACACACAAACTAGAACACACACACACACACACATACGCTCGGGCATACACACTGCAATTCACACACACTGACTGGGATACACCCATGCATACTAAGACAAAACCACACCACACACATAACTGCACTCATACAGAAACAGGAATACACAAAAATATGTTCTAGAAAGACACAGACATGCAAATGCTTTAATCCACACACACACACACACACACACACACACACACACACACACACACACACACACACACACACACAGTTTATCAATGTTCATTGATAAACTGTATACAGATTTATAGTGCTGAGCATAACAAAACCTCTCCAGAAACCCTTTCTCTCCCACTCTTCCTAAGAATGGAGAATAGGAAATGCCCGGACTGCATTGAGTAACTCCTCGCCGCACACACACACGTACCTACACCCATAAGGCTGAACCCTCATCAACAGACCCTCCCACCGCCCCCTACGCCAGCATTCCTGGAAGACGGAGAAAAAAACTGAACACGCTGCCCTAGTCCAGACTAGTCCTCACTTCCTGTCATGTGACCTTTGACCTCAGGGTGGCTCTTAGCTACAAGATCAATACCCTCCCTAGTGAAAAGGGCCTGGGTCAGGAGCTGCGCCCCCCCCCCCCCCCCCCCAGTCGCCCATGGGAAACCATGCCTCCGTGAGAACACGAGAGAGAGAGAGGACGAGAGAAAGTGGAAGGAGAGAGAGAGAGGACGAGAGAGAGAGAGCGAGAGAGCAAGACCTTTCGGAGCTGGAAACATAGGTTTTCCTCATTCCTGTGTTTCCATGTGTTTACTTGAAAGAGTGACAAAAGACCAAAGACACCCAGAGCAACTTGAAAGAGCGACAAAAGACACAACTCTTTCTTCCTCCCTCACTTTGTCTCCGGCTCCATAAAAGAGCCACTCCTCTTTCCAAGCTCTGACATTTCGGTTTCTGTTCTCTCTCCACCAGACGTTAGCCATCTCGTCTCTCACGTCCCTTTAACCCCCAGCCCGACCACCGTCTCCACCATGCCTTCCTCTCTGCATCCCCTCACGCGACTTTACTGGTCCTCCTGGTTCACTTCTCCCCCAAATTCATCCCTTTCTCTACTCCTCCTTCTTCTTCTTCTTCTTTGTCCTCAAGCAAACTCCCACCCTGCCCCAGTGTCCCAGCTCAGGCTTGGCCTTAAGTACCACGGCCTTGTCCGGCAAAGAACCAGAGGCTGAGGACCAGAGGCTGAGGACCAGAGGCCAGACCGGCTGAGGACCAGAGGCTGAGGACCAGAGGCTGAGGACCAGAGGCTGAGGACCAGAGGCTGAGAACCAGAGGCCAGACCGGCTGAGGACCAGAGGCTGAGGACCAGAGGCTGAGGACCAGAGGCCAGATTGGCTGAGAACCAGAGGCTGAGAACCAGAGGTTGAGGACCAGAGGCTGAGGACCAGAGGCTGAGAACCAGAGGCCAGACCGGCTGAGGACCAGAGGCTGAGAACCAGAGGCTGAGGACCAGAGGCCAGATCGGCTGAGAACCAGAGGCTGGGAACGAGGCCGGGCCGGTTGTGCTAGCAGCAGATGCCTCCATATTTGGACAAGCTGATGGAAGCGTCCTTCTTTCCCCTGCTCCCCCCTAGCCTCCTTCATCCCTCCTTCTCTTCATCCTCCCTCTTTCTGACCTCTCCCTCCCCCACCATTTCAGACACACCAAGCCAAAGAGGAATAAAAAACGGACTTTGTCTCTTTGCCGCCTAATTCGCTTTCCTTCTTTTCTTGAGTAAATTCTACTTTTTTTTTAACCCCTCCCCTCAAAAGTCCAACAAGAGCTTTTCCCGACAGTACGCCTGTAAGTGAACCATTCATCATCCAGCCTTCAGAGGAGATGATACGATAAAGATAGAGAGAAGCCCATCTGTTCGTTCACCACAAATTCGTCTGCCTGTACCCATTGCCAACATCCCGTGTTCACCATGTCAGCGTCTACGTGGCTTCCCCTTACGCTTTGTATTGTCATCACAGTCCCGAGGCTATCCCAGTCATACTACAACACACAAATGCGTGTCAGCAAACACACACACGGACGCACACAAAGCGCTGCCCAGCGCTGACCGACCGAACTTTCTAGCTGTCGCAAAACAAATATGGAATAAGATGTGGTTGTTGCAATACAGTCTGACGTGTGTGTGTGTGTGTGTGTGTGTGTGTGTGTGTGTGTGTGTGTGTGTGTGTGTGTGTGTGTGTGTGTGTGTGTGTGTGTGTGTGTGTGTCATAAATGATACAAGGGTCATTATGAAGGAAGGGTGTAGTGGACTGTTTGAATGGCTTTGGACCTTGCCTCTGTGGGTGTCACACACACACACACACACACACACACACACACACACAGGCCCCGCTATACGTTAGTATATACCTGTAGCCTTTGACCCCGCAAATTGTTTATCGTGTGCTCCGCTTCATCTCCCGACACACAGAAAAAAAAAGAATAAGCATGAGTACAAATGGGCGAAATGTCAAGTAGCGGCTAATGTGAAGGTAGACAGCGTTATCTCTACCCATTCAGCTCAGCAGACGATGCAGGGATTTTCAATAGGCTCCGTTCACAACAACAAAAGCCCTGTCATCTAGACTGAAGGGTCTCACGCTACACTGTGAAAATATGTTGGTTAGAGGTTTGTGGATGGTTGAACATTACCTACCAGATGCAATTTATTGTATAATATAGAAGGAGAAATATTTGGGATTAATAAACAACGGCCCGACACCTTGAAGCATCATTCACGTTCTAGCATGCAATTTGTTATGTAGTCATGCATTCTGGGATAGTCACGATAAATATACATTCAGAAATACCCTTTACTGTAATCTCTAACCAAAGGATGGCAAGCCAATAGAGTCTTTGGTACAACCTAATGCTATAAGTAACATAATAAGCCAGGGTATCCGCCCCTAGACTTTAAAAATAGGGACATATGTCCGGGGTAAGAGCCTCTTATCGACATGATTTAAAAAGCACTTTGTATTAAAGGGGAGGCTTGTGAGAGCAGGATACACTAAAGTGCAAGAGTTCAGATCACAAGCCAAGCAACAGGAAATACGACTTTATTAAACACTTACCTTGTTGACCACTGATGCTTTGCATTAAAGGGCATGTCGCCATGCGATTTGACAACACAACAACTTCACAAGCCCTGTAGGAAATAACCCATAAGCTCAAACAACTACAACCACAAGACATCAATGATAGATTTCCATTATAGTCTCTATTATGGTCTCACACACAAGGTTGTTATTTATTACATCAATAAATTACAAAAGGCACATGCATGGGCACTCTAAAATCCACACCTTTCCCTGGTATATCACTCAAACCTCGACACACACGGGCCGAACCAACACACACACATGCTTGCGAGACGGGCCAAACTCGTCAATTACGACGAACATCGAACCATTTGAATCATCAAGGCAACACAGCACATTAGTCATTATGTTATTACGCTCATGCATAAGTAATGAATAAAATATGCAGTGTATGGGTGTGTTTGTGTATGTGTCAAGACAAAAGCAGGTACATGAGAGCCTGGGAGGACCATTTCAGTTGACCTCCAACCCCCTGCATTGAAGAAACACTCCCACACAAACCAATCAGGGGGAAGTACCAGAGGGGGCTAAACAACACCATATTGGGGCAGGGGGGCCTCCGGGCAAAGACTCGTCTCATCTCCACTATATACAGAGCCCAACACACACACACACACACACACACACACACACACACGCACAGTGGAGTGAGGGAGTAAAGGACAAATAAAAAAAACGGATGAAATGTGCAAGAAGAATTTAAAAGGACGCATAAGCACGAGAGGGAAGGACACCAAGAATAATGGAATGCAAGACGTGTGTGTACGCAAGTGTGTTTGTGTGTGCGTTTGTGCGAACGAGATAGAGAGAAAGAAGCAGAGAGACTACCCGCATGCACAAGAGTTAATCATTACGCTATAAAGAGTCCATTTAGTGAACTCAATGGCGTATTTCTTTGGAACTGCCCCTCAGTGTTAATGTGTCAGGAGGAGGAGTGAGTGTGTTTGCATGCGTTGTGCGTCAATATCTTTTTGTGTATCCCCTTGTGCTTGAAGTGCAAGAGGGATATCCAACACACACACACACACACACACACACACACACACACACACACACACACACAGAGGCCTGCCAGCATACAACAGCCGGCGAGATGAGACACTGCCGGCGGATGTCTCACGTCTTGAGCAGCGCTCTGACACCACTCAGTGAGCTCCTTCTGGATTCACACGCTGCCTTCCTCCTCTCCCTGCTGGCCTTCAATAGCAGTCCTCTTGGATGGTTCTCACCTATGCTGTCGGTTACCCAGTCCATTCACTCACTCACTCACCTATTGATCTCTTTGGTGTGCTGGGGAGCCTGAATGCCCATTATAAAACCATCACACACACAAACACTCTGAGGGTCTATGTCTCTGCATTTCCCACTGCATGCTTGGATGACATGTTTGAGTTAGCCCAGCGCTAACCTGCCCGGAGGCACCGATGTCTGTCCATGCCCCCCACACACACACACACACACACACACACACACACACACACACACACACACACACACACACACACACACACACACACACACACACACACACACGTCCGTATTAATCCTTGTTTCAATGTTTGTTCAGTAATAAGAAACTGGCCAATATTGACAGCACCAATATTTGTACGGAGACACTCTTCAGCCATCAACCCATAGCATTGGTTGATAAGAGATTTTGACAACTTATATTGAATACTTAATGCACTTAAAAATCCACTGTTAATTGATTCATTCAAAGTAATTACCACTGACAAAAGGACAGATTTAATTACAATACACTAATTAAATGTAAGACGCATGCATCTAAATAATATTTTCTGATTCACAACGGCCAATGATGAAACATACGCCAACATATACACGTGCCTTTATAGATACGTGGCGTGGCGATATCTGGGGTGTGCGTTTGTGTATGCGTGCATCGCTGTGCATGAGTTTGTCAGTTTGTGATACCGGAGGAGCAAATGTTCAAGGTCGACATCGGGTCAATAAACAAGAACATTATCTATGCTCCATAAAAGCACTGCCAACCATAAATACATACTATATATTCATTGCCTGTCCAAGCCCACGTAAACATTGACCCTGGTGCTTTCGGCACGCATAGCACAGCCCTGATGGGCACTGAATGAACACCAAAAGCCAACAGACAAATGTCGAGCACATGGCCGTGCATACCGACACGCGCTGCATGTGCCACCAGATACAAATACAGAAAGGGCTTTAAATCATGAGCACTTGGCGTCCTGTGCCCACCAGGCGGACGCCTGCGCCGTCACCTCCTCCACCACCAACAACACTTCCACGGTCCTTCCCTGACATCCAATTCTCCTTTTGAAGCGGAGAAAGGAAGCGCAAGCATCTAAGACAGACAGGCCGACAGACAGGTAGAAAGACAAAGGCAGAGAGATAGACATTCGGTCAGACAGAAGGGGGATGAGATGCGAAACAAAGCAGGTTTAAGATAGAAAGTGATGGATGGTGATAGTGATATGGATAGTGATGGATGATACGGATTAGGGCTGGGCGATTAATCTAATTTTGATCGCGATTTCGATTTAAGCGTCAAACGCAATCACAAAACTAAGATAATTGAGTTTCTGATATAAATATATATATATATATATGCATTTTTTTTTATCAAATGTTTTATAGGAAGTGCAGGGAAAGCTGGATAAATATCTCTTCATCATTTTAGATTTGAACATTTTCTATTTAACCATTTTGTGTATTTTTTTAAGGCGAAATTTCAAAGTTCTCAGTTAAAAATTTGTTTTTTTGGGAGAGACATGCAAAATAAATACATCATGTTTTCAAACTCAAGAATAATCGTGATTTCAATATTGACCGAAATAATCGTGATTATGATTTTATTCCATAATCGAGCAGCCCTAATACAGATGGAGGATAGTGATGGCTGATGGATAGTGATGGGTGATGGGGATGGATGTTCGGGATGGATTATAGTGATGGTGATAGTGATGGATGACAGGCAGTGATGATTGAAAGAGAGGGATGGATAGTGATAGGCAGTGATGAATGATAGATAAGGACGGATAGTGATGATGGGTGATAGTGATGGGCGATGGATAGTGACTAAGCAAGACAGATGCATAGCTGGGCCTGCGCAGCTCAGAGGTCCTTAGCAGGCAGTATGACAGAATCAGCTAGAACTCACACAGAGCAGAACAGCCAGGCCGGGCTGTCAACAGACACCAAAGAGCGAGTGACTCTGTTGTGACCCCCGGTACTTTCCGAGACAAAGATCGGAGGGACAGATTCGTCACATTTGACAAATTGTTTGTGTCTCTGTATCATGTTTTGTTTGAGAACATAAACGATGTATACAACTATTAATACAGCCTTTCAACATAACTTTAGCCTGGGAACCAGACGAATCTGCAAGCTCATGTTTTATTTGCTCTGGCATATGCGTCTGCCCCCCCCCCCCCACCTCGCTAGGAAAGATTTCCAGCAGACCTAGGTTGCACCAATCACAACCGTTTATCTCATATTGGGGCGGGTTAGTGTGATGACTGTACAGACGGGCACCCAATAGGAGCACCTTGGTTGTTTTTTTTTTGTTTTTCATTTTCATAAACAACCAAGATGGCTGCCGCTGATGTGCGACACACTTTGTTTCTCCGATTGGTTGTAGGTCTATCCAATGGCATCCAGAGGCAGTTTTGTCCGCGCCCCCATGAAAACCCAAAATTAACTGAGAGGTTCCAGACCAATACGCATCTGCAAATTGGTCCGGCGATGTCCTGCTGCCATAACTTAATTATGATGACAAACCAGGGCTGTTATAAGGATTTATTCTCCCATCTTCAAGGAGCGGTGAAGATGGTAGAAGGCAGAACCAGTCCAAAAATAGGATGCCATTTTCTAAAATAAATCAGCAAGACTTTCCCAGCGGTCAGAAAACCTGGCTTCAAATCCTTACTGGTCTCTTCGTCTACCAAGTAGAATCCTGACGGGATATAAATGCGATGACATTGCTTTGAGCCGTGTGTGCTTGTGCATAGTGCACCCACTCACCCAGAAAAGAGGCCCCACGATCTGCCATGGGCCTAAGGGCCACCACTAGAGGGGACTGTGAGGTGCAACATAGGGGCAACACACTTTAACTATCTGTGTGTCAGCACCTAGACCTTTTAAGATCCATCTCAAACAATGGCTCAAGGCCAGAACGGATCACTTCAAACCGTACATTGTATTTTGTCTTTTTCTACTTGCATATTTGTATTTTGTGTTTCCCCTGTAAAGTCTAAAATTACTAAAATATGTTTCAGTTACCTTTCGGGACTGAATACTCATTTACCTTTTCGATGTAAATGAGCATTTCTGTTCAGCTCAACTGGCATGTGTAGCTTTTACATTATTATTTTTACTCCTTTTCATTGACATTCTCTGTCTCACACACACACACACACACACACACACACACACACACACACACACACACACACAACCCTTACACTCCCCATTCATGAAGGATCAGTCACCTCCTAGCAGCAGCAATAGGATGTGATGAGTTAGGCATACTTGCACAACCTATTATAAACCCCTATCTCCAGCCCACAAACACTCCAGCCAGGCAAGAGGCAGAGAGAGCAAACAAAGCCAGCGAGATAGAGCCTGTTTGGTGCTTACAGACTGCTATGGCTAAACAGCCAAAACACATATTGGTTTTGCACACCAGAGCACCAGAGCTTGGCATCAACAATGGTTAACATCCCACCGCCATGGGTCAAACGTGCCATCCTATAAAAAGGGTTTTAATTAGTGAATGTGGAATGTATGAAGGCTGGGACTGTAGAGTGTTGTACATTGTTGTGTATAACATAAAACAAACGATAAAACACATGCTATTAAATTATTTAGAAAAGGACCAAACAACGCAGTCACAATATATTACGAATAGGTCTATTCACCGCAATTACTATTATCAAATTAACAAATAACCCAGTTATATATAACCAGTTCTTTATTAATGATCATTTGTATATCAGCCTGCCAACGATCCCGGCACACGAGTCACAGATCCAAACACTCTTTGTTTTGTGGTTACCTAATCTGTTGATCTCCGCTCAATGCATCTCTTCTGCTGCCAGACCGTTGTTGGTGGGACTAGCTAGTCACATAGCGTACAGTGGGTAGGGGCTTAGCTCTCAGTGTTCTCTGGCTACCTTGGCCCTGGTCCACTTGATTGGACATTGTGGGTTTCCACGATTGTGACGCGCTTGACATGGTTGTCCCGCTGAAATTCAATCAACGCATTGTCTCGCACTCTCCTGTATGTGACCTTTGTTGTTCGACCAGTTTAAAAATAGATCTTTGCCCGGCATGTGCGCGTCATCGGATGGAATGGAAGGGAATCGGCGGGGGAACGGAAAACTTGAACACCTGACCCGTTGTGCAGAACTTCCGTAAAGAGCATCAAAATCTCCTTTTCAACTAAAATAATGCGTGATAATTGAACCCGCACACATTCAGTGCGACATCAAACAATACACAACAGAAACAGAGGCTGCTGGGGCTCACCGAGGAAGAGCCCGTACCACTAAGGCCAAGTCCTGATGGCATCGACCCGGCTTCAATTCCTGCCCTCCTGCCCTCTCTCTCCCCTACCTTCCCGTCTATCTCTCTCTCCAATAAAAAAATATTTTAAAAAAGAAATAGAGGTTGCTGCCTTACCCTTGAGTTTCTCCACCACCGTCTGCCCCGCCCTCTCCACCACCTGCCCGTCCTCCCGCTGGTACCGGTCGTCCAGGAAGCGGGCCGTGGCCTCCGACAGGTGCACCTTGCCGGCCACGCCCAGCTGCTCCATCAGGTTGGCCAGGTTCACGTCGTTGGACCACACGTCGAACTTGAAGCGCTTGATGCCCAGTATGCCGCACAGCACCGTGCCCGTGTGCACGCCCACCCGCATGTCCACCGTCTCGCGGGTCTCCTGGCAGAACTGCTCGATGGCCTGGATCATGCCCAGGCCCATCTCCACGCAGCAGTAGGCGTGGTCCTCCCGGGGCTCGGGGCAGCCCGCCACGCAGTAGTAGCAGTCCCCCAGCGTGCTGATCTTCTCGCAGCAGGTCAGCTCACACAGCCGGTCGAAGCGGCCGAACAGGTCGTTGAGCAGGTCCACCAGCACGTGCGCCGACTTGTTGGCCGACATCTTGGTGAAGCCCACGATGTCGGCGAACAGGATGCTGACCGGCTCCATGCGCTTCATGTTGAACGGCCGGAAGATGATCTGCCCGCGCGGGATGGACGTTTTCTTGCGCTTGTGGTAGTGGTTCTTGGGGCTGGCGGCGCCGCCGGCCCCGAGGGGCCCCCCTCCGACCCCTCCTCCGCCCAGCATCACGGCCGAGGTGGAGCAGGCGCCGGCGGAGTAGCGCTTGCCCGCGTTCTCCCCGCCGCCGCCGCCGCCGCCGCCGCCCTCGTCGTCGCCCTGCTTCATCAGCTCGTCGGCCACGCGGCGCGGCATCACCGAGTGGATCATGCGCTCCTTCAGCGCCTTCTCCACCTCCAGCTCCTTGCCGTGCATGATGGCGTGCCCCACCTTGCGGAAGGTGGTGCGTGAGCGCACCTCCGACATGATGAACAGGTGGATGCCGATGACGTGGGCGCACAGGTGCAGCAGGGCCTTGCCGGGGACCAGCCAGCGCAGGGTGTCCCAGTCCGACGCCGGGCCGGCGCCGGCGCCCGCCGTCCTCTGGAGCAGCAGCAGCAGCCCCAGGACCTCGAACAGCACCGAGTACAGCAGGCCCAGCAGCACCGAGGCGTACAGGCGCACGTGCAGCACGCTGTACAGCAGCAGCAGCACCTCCATGCACAGGGAGAAGCTGCCCACCGGGGAGATGCACGGGGCCTGGGCGGAGGTCAGGGTACGCGGTGGGGGAGGAGGATGGGTGGCGTTCCCTGCCCCGCCCTCCCCCCACTCCAGGTCAAAGTACCTGGCCGTCTCCATCTGAGGGGCCAGGGTGAAGGCGAAGGTGATGGCGATGAGGAGCAGGGAGACGCCGGAGTATACGCGCGTGTACAGGTAGGTGAGGGTGAAGAAGAAGAGGAGGCAGAGGAGCAGGAGGAAGGCGGCCGTGGGGGCCAGGTACGTCATGGTGTCACAGCGGTCGTTGTTCACCGCAAAGTACACCCCCCAGAGGGCGGCGGCCACCGCCAGGTAGAAGAGGACGTAGCGGAAGCGGCGCTGGGTCTGGGGGAAGCACCGCTCTCGGCAAGCCTCCTCCAGGATGGAGGAGTCAAACTTGGGGTCCCAGCACTGGGCTGCCGAGCGCTCAAACAGGGGCGGCAACGTTCTCCATCTCCTCAAAGTGGTCATGAACTTGGGTCTCGGCCCAGATTCCCCGGAACTGCAGCTTGAGGAAATGCTGTACTTATGGAGGATGGGGTTCACTTTATTTACCGCGCCGGAGCCTCCTCCCGCTCCGCCGCCACTGTTGGCAACCTTAACCGTCTCCTGTTGATGCGGCTGTGACGCATGGTTGGCAACCCGCACGGTCACAGCCCCCTCGTTTTTTGGGTCGCAGCGGACCTCGGTGCCATGCATGGGAAGCCGTCTGTGATGCTGCAAAGTGGCCATGACGTCCAGGTGCACGCGGGGTGAAAATACGAAAACAGGGTCAGTGATAAAAGATGGCGCTCAGCTTATTAGAGTGGACGTGTGGCCGCCGCATGTGCACATCTGTCAAGGTGAGGAGGAACTGGGAGCGCGGTGGTGGGTAACGGGGTAGAAGGGGTTGTGGTGGGGGGAGAGCCAATGTGTTTGTTTGAATAATCAAAGTGCGTGGGTCGTACGCAAGGCACGGACGTCTTGACTACGTAAATGGTAGCCTGCACACTCACTCATATAAAAGGGCCTGTTCCAGATTCCCGAGCAGTTCATGATCCGAGCCCGGCGTTACGTCAGTACTCACATTCCATGCTCGAGTCCCTCCGGAGGGTCGTGAGCTGTCCAGTCGGATCCCGCGTTCCTCTGCTAACGCGATACGAGTAGTCAGCCTTTTTTCCTGCTCCGACGTTGGACATTTTTCTTGACCAAAGACTGGGTTTTAACATCCGAAGCTCATTTGTATTATGGACTGGCTCCCCTTATTGCAACTTGCAAGATGTATGCCTGGCTGGAAAATAGTTGTTTGAGAATAAAAACACTGTTCAAGTCCATGGTTTCATGATGTCCCCAAAGTTGTTATTTGTGCAAAGTGTTGACAGCGGTTGTTAGTGTCTTCGACTACATCCCCCCGGCTTGCCGAAAGGAACAGTTTCAAACAGGGTCCCTCTTATCTCATCAAACCACACGCGTCAAATAGTCAATGGTACAGTTTCATTTCCCCCCCCTCGAATAACGCCCTCATGCCCAGGGACATGCTGCAATGTACTGCAAGAAAACACTTTCCACAGAGAAACAAAACACCGCATTCACGTTGGACACCCGGACAGCACTGAGAGCTCGTCGGTCTAAATAATCCACATTCAACCCTGACTGGGCCCTGTCAGTGGAAGAAATCCAAAGTGTGAGTGGACGTCCGCGGCCTGTTCCCACCAACACAGCCCCGTCCTTTCCTGAAATCCCTCTCCGAGACTCCAGCCCTTTATTGCTCCCCGTTCCGATTTGCAAGAGGGTCGAAGGACGAGGTGGAAGAGCAAATGGTGCGAAAAAACAAACCAAACCGAAAACAAGCTGTTTTTATCCCAATAAGTTCGCTTCTGTGAGCTGCTATATCCAACTTGTTGCGCACAGGAGTTGGCAAAACAACGCCAGAACAGCCCAGTCGGAAAGGGCTAGTCTATAAATAGTGTTGATCAAATAAAAAAAAAAACTCATTGAACAACAACTCCAATCATATCTCACGTCCGGATGGATTCCTTCGCGTTATACGCCTGTTGAAGGACGGGGATAAATAATATGAAGTGCCAGCTACTAAAAGGTGTCCTTCTGCTCGAAGTTGAATGCTTTTAACGCGTGCTAAACGTCAGCGATAGCCCCCCTCTCTGTCTCCAAAACCTCCCAAACTTTTCCCAGGCCGTATTTCCTGCGTTAACAGAGCAGGGACCCGGTTGGGTTTACTTGTGGATGGTGGTGGTGGTGGTGGTGGTGGTGGAGCACAGACTCGGTTTCCTCCTCTCCCCCCAGAGGACCTTATATCCCCAGAGCGACGATACCCTTGATCCTGTTTCCCTTATTCCATTATCTACAAGGAGTCTTCCCCCAACGGCGCTGTCTTATCTCCATGAATTCCTCAGGTCTGGGGGTGGCATGCCTGTTCTGTTCCCGACAGCACTACCGTGAGCTTTCGTCCTCTTCCGTTCAGTGCTGGTGGTATCGGCTCTATTCTTTTGGCCAGGGTACAGCTCCACTCTTCGCGGGTCGGGAGTGCTTGTGCCCCGGGGAGTGTTCCTCGGTCTATCCGTGTAAAGGAAAGTCAACCGTATACGCTACCACCATCTTCCTCCTAGACCGTGTCTCTGAGATTCTCCAGCTGTTGTGGGTGGGTGGGTGGGTTGGTGCCCAAAGTGGAGTGAGAGTGAGCTTCAGTCAGAAAATAATACAGGGGAGGGGTTTGGGGGCGCGCACGTCGCAAGTCAAAGTGATGTGGCGAAGACGAGCACGCATGTTGGAGTGGTCAGGTCATTTTGAAGACTTCTCGAGCAGTTCTTCGGCCAATAGCCTAATACTTTTAACTTAAAAATAAATTTAAATTGCTTAACATGGACAGGTTTTGCGCAGACATATACATTTAATAACTTGGGACTTATGTCAGCATGTTTCAAGAGCCTGTGTTTCTGTCCTACTTTGATATACATTTAGACTAGTCATCGATTTTCTTTCTTAAGACTGACTTCCGAACGGATTTGAATGAGAGCTTTCAGGAAGCGACTATCATTGTCCTCGCTCAATTAGTTTAGGAAAAAAAGACACTTGCACAAACGACCGTCTCAGTCCTGGGGTTTGCGCGCGTGCGTGTCTTCGTTTGCGCGTGCCAGTGTCTTCTTGGCTGTGTAATCCATCAATAGATAGATTATTTATTAAAGAGGATTAGTATAGAATAAAACATGTTTGTAATATGTCATGTATATGCATGTAATTAGCTAATAGCTTATGTTAATGGTTCATAGACCTATGGTCATTATTGGGATAGAAATATCTAAAATCTCAGGAAATATATAAAATCTCAAAAATGTAAATTACTCTTCATTTACTAAATGTAAATTTGTATGAAATTCGTTTTTTTTTTTAGGAATTCACGTCTTCTCGTTCTGGTTGAGTGAAGGTGACCCCTGCTGGCCACGGGTTGTTTTTGCACGGTGCATGGCTGGCCGATTTGACACTCAACTATTTCCCAAGGATTCGATGGTAATGCTTGTTAATTGCTGCTTGTTAATTCAGCCAGCGGTTAAGGCTAATAAGCAAGTATCACTATACCCAGTATACATCAATACTTATAACAATATCAACCAATTACTGGCATAACATGTGGCATGTATAATAAAAAGCCAGCTGAATAAGGAAAATACTTTAATTTGAATATCACTACACAGTTTAGGCACGTAGGATCATATTGAATGCAATAAATATTAATTTAATAATGCACTGTCACAGCTAGGATACTATGCTAAAATCATAAAACAAACATTAGGAAGACACAGAAACACACATTTGCATTCAATAATACATTTTGTGTTGCTCGTATGACAGTGTAATAAACAGAGCTACACCATATAGGAGAGCTAGCCTACGGCACACAATGATTGACTGATGGGAAGTGTGGTTTATTCAAGAATGCTCCAACCACAACCTGTCCAATAAATACTGAAATGAAAGACACTGAATCAGAAATCTCTCTATAGACAATGGCTTGAAGGCAAGAAACACATTTAATGGTGTTTCAAGTGATGGGGTTTCTACCATGTTGCATACGTACAAAAAAAAAAACACAACCACCCTAAACTATTTTGAAAATACACTGATGTTATTGCCTTATCGTGATGATTATTCATGGATATTGTTCATTGAAATATTTATACTGCGACAATTCTCCCGAGAGTAATCGGTCTCGACCAGGTTGGACGGGAGAACGCAAAAGAGACAGAAGATATTTGTGACATTTAACTTGGTAAATTGTGAAATCAAATAAAAGGTGTAATATTCCAGTACTTTCATAGTACCATTCTCAACCAGACTAGATCTCTCTCTCTCTGTCTCTCTCTCTCTCTCTCTCTCTCTCTCTCTCTCTCTCTCTCTCTCTCTCTCTCTCTCTCTCTCTCTCTCTCTCTCTCTCTCTGTCTCTCTGTCTCTCTCTCTCTCTCTGTGGCAGGCTGATGCAGCCATAAGCTGCCAATGCAGTGCTGGATACAGGACAAAAACCGATGAGAAGAGGAAGGATCACTCATGACTCTCTGATCCCAGGTGTGCTGTAGCCATACCGGCCCCTCCTTGGTTTCCCATCTCTGTGGCCCCAGTCATCCCAGTAGACAAATACAGTGACCAGGGGGGCGGTGTCACCCGTGTGAAGCGTCTGGCTACTGTCCTTCTCCCTCCATCTTTCCTTTATTTTCCTTTCCTTCCTCTCCACCGCTCTCCTCCTCTCTCTCTCTCTCTCTCTCTCTCTCCGTCTCACTGTTTCCGCCAGCGGTTCTTGGGCTGCTCTGTGCAGCCGGCGCCTTCGCAGGTTCCGGGCAGCGGTGGCGGGGCCGCCGTGGCCGCGGCGGGCGCAGCTTTGGCGGGCCCTGCGGACATCCTCCCCACGCCGCTGAGCAGGGCCGGCAGCTCCTCGGTGATGGCCTTCTCGATCTTCTCCAGCAGGCAGCCCCCCGACCAGCTGCAGTGCTGCGAGAGCTGCTTGAAGCCCGACATGGAGTTCACCCCGAAGAAGTCCTGGTAGGCCTCCTTGGCGGGCAGGTCGAACTTGCTGACGTTGGTCTTGGCCAGGATGGACTTGAAGATGTAGTACTTGTCCGGGTCGGACACGATGTCCTGGGTGACCTCGTAGGGGTCGCTGAACCAGCCCAGCTTCTCGCCGTAGGTGTGCAGGTAGCGGTCGACCAGCAGCGCGTGGATACGCACGCGGATGGCGTGCTGCCGGATGAAGGCGATTTTGTTCTCCAGCTGGTTCTCGATCACCTGTGGTCGGGTGGAGGAGATGAAGAGGAAGTGAGTGTGGAACAAGCAGAGGGATGAGGAGATACAAATAGAGAACAGGGACAATAACGAGCGTCAGGACATTAAAATGGCTTCATGCCAATGTTATTATCATTGTCTACATGTGTAAGAGTGAGAGACTGCTCAGTCTGGTCATATTATCCAATCATTTTCCCTAATAGCTAACAAACAGGAAACGTAAGTGGCCTGCATTGTTCACACTATTGTCACTCAGACCACAAACTGTTCCTCTTATTCACCCACACATGCAAATCCTACACTAACGACGGCTTATGCAAATCATCGCAGAGTCAGACGGCTAACCATGCTTGATCCGTTCTTTATACTAGAGAGCCTGGTGAAAGGTGACCCCTCAGCACCTTCGGTCAAGGGCTGAACGAACTTTAAAGGCGACATATTATACCACCAGGTGTGCGCTTGATTAGCCATGACCAGCCGTTTTGAAAATCGGCCTCTTCTGACATCACAAGTGGGCGTGTCCACCTAGATGTGTGCTGGATAGATCGGTCTACCAGCCAACCCAGTGGACTGTAGCAAACGTTGCTCGTCTATCCGTCACCACACTCACACCTGGTGGTATAATGTGTCAACGTTAAAACACAGGCACGTCGGCGTCGGCGGCGCTGATAAGAAGACCTCTGAAGGGTGCGTCTCGGGGCAGGGGGGGGGCGGGGTTGGGGAGCCGGCCTCACCTCGTTTAGATCCTCCAGCAGGGAGATCTCCTCCTTCATGAAGAGCTCTTTGCTAGTGTCGGGGGCGTAGTCCTGCGGCCAGAAGGAGCTGACGTAGACGCGCGGGGGCTCGGTCACGTTGATCAGGGGCGCCATGCTCCAGAACAGGGCGCCGTACACCCGCATCAGGTCCTGCCGGGCCAGGTTGTCCGCCTTGTTGAGGATGATGCGGATCTGGGACTCGCGGCCCTTCATCTGCTTGAAGAGCATCTCCAGCTCCCCGCCCACGTCCAGCTTGGTGGGGTCGAACACCAGGAAGATGAGGTCGGCGCGGTCGATGAACCACTGGCACACCTCGTTGTAGGGGTAGCCTGGAAGAGGAGACGACCGGGTTAAGGACTTTCAGTGTTTTTTCACTGTCTCATGTGATCTCGCTGTGGGATCTGTGTGTGTGTGTGTGTGTGTGTGTATGCACACACACACTCACCTCTCTCCTCATGAACACTCTCCTCACCAAGGCCTCTGTCACCCGTCTCACCTCTCTCCTCATGAACACTCTCCTCACCAAGGCCTCTGCCACCTGTCTCACCTCTCTCCTCATGAACACTCACCTCATCAAGGCCTCTGCCACCTGTCTCACCTCTCTCCTCCTGCACCACACTCCCCCCCCCCAGGCCTCTGCCACCTGTCTCACCTCTCTCCTCCTGCACCACACTCCCCCCCAGGCCTCTGCCACCTGTCTCACCTCTCTCCTCCTGCACCACACTCCCCCCCAGGCCTCTGCCACCTGTCTCACCTCTCTCCTCCTGCACCACACTCCCCCCCCCCAGGCCTCTGCCACCTGTCTCACCGCTCTCCTCCTGCGCCACACTCCCCCCCCCCGCCCAGGCCTCTGCCACCTGTCTCACTCCCCGCCCGGCCCCTCCCACCCGTCTCACCTCTCTCCTGCTGCTTGCGGTTCTCGATGATCCCGGGCGTGTCCACGAAGGAGACCCTCTCCAGCAGCGGGTGGGGCATCTCGATGCCCACCAGCTTCTCCAGGAAGCCCTGGCCGAACTTCTCAAGGGGGGAGAAGGAGCGCGAGCTGTCGGCCGCCATGACGATTCCCTCCACACTGCGGAACTTGTCGCCGTGCATCACCACCGTGTACTCGGAGGTGGTCGGCTCAGCGCCTGCCGGGGAAGCAGCGGTCATCGTCTCCGTTATTAGGGGTTTGTGTGAGTACGGATATTATGAGGAGACGGTACGCATGTTCAATTGCACGTGTGTTGTGGTATACAGCACAAGAAATGCATGTCATCATATATATAGAACTCTATTCCTTCTTCCGAGCCACACAAGCAGCAGAACAATTAGCATCTTTTGTTGACCTAGTTTACTTGTCATTGTGAAATATGGAGGAATATATGGCTATTTTTGCACCTCCACTTGCAAAGAATGGATGGAAATGATGTGTAAAACAGAAACATATGAATGGGGCACATAGAGAGCAGCAGGTAGAAAGGACATATTTCATTTCTATACATACCTGTATAGAGTTCCTGGGTGCTGCTGTGCAGGCCGAGCAGGTAATTGATCATGGATGACTTGCCCACACTCCAGGGACCCAGGAACAATACCATGGGCTTGGATGTGATCTCACCATCTGTGTGTGTGTGCGCACGCGTGTGTGTGACAGGGAGATAAGCAAAACAGCATATTAAAGAAACATGTTATTTTAATGTAATTTTTAATCTATTTGTTATGGTTTAATTATTTGGTTGTTATACAAACTATCCACTTTTTCTCCGTGTTGCACAACTTTGTTTTGCACTACCACGATACACCACATGGGGGCTCACAATTCACACAGAGAGCAGCCCCCTACTATATTATGACATCATTTGAGCTGCGGTTTGTCGGCCTGGAAGCCTCGCATTTTTTATAAATTATATACAAATAAAGCAACTATTTATGACGTTCAGACTGATTTAGGTTGTTAAATATAGCTATTTGCGGCTTTAGCCGATAGATCAGTGGTTATTGCTCTTGAATCATGTTTTCTTTTTGCTTTCAAGTATTGTGTTTTAATTAACGCAAATCATCCATGAAGTAGGCTGCTCAGCATTGAGGCCTGCATACAAATATGTGCTAATAGAAAAGATGAATGCAATTAAGCATTGTTTTCAATTCTCATCCCTCCTGTGAATGATGGAATTAAGGTCCACTCGAGTGGAGGGAAGTGAGCCTACCTGACACCTGGTGCTGCCTCATTTCATTGTACTTGTATGCATTTTCCATGGGCTTGATGGCGCTGTGATAAATGCTCAGTAGCTTCTTCATGGCAGCTATAGAGAAAGAGAAGTCATGGTCAGGAATACATGTTGGAAGCCAATTGTTTGTGTTTTGGGATCTTTGCTAGTCCAAAGTAACGACACAAACATCTGGAGAGAATCATTTGAAAGGTTCCATTTATGTATGTCTGTATGCATGTAAGTATGTTTCTATGAATATGCATATATGCCTATATATATATGCACAGGGAGATATATATGTATACAGTATATATATATATATATGCATGTACTGTATGTATGTCATGTATGTATGTATGTAATGTATATGTATCTATGTATTCAATGTATTCAGGACTCTTCTCTCTCAACCCACCTGAGAACTCCGCGGATGGCTCGGAGGAGGTCAATCGCAGCGTCTCGTCGATGTGTGTCCTGTCTCTGAGTTGGCGGCCCTCTCTGCCGGCTGAGGGGAAGCACACCAGCAGAAACAACATCAGCCAGGTCCTGGGGTCTTCGTACCACCCTTGCATTAAGTAAGAGGCAAGGCCATGAGATGGCGCTAATTGCATGGAATTCATGCCGTAGAATTAATCTCTGGCTTTGTCCAAAAGCCGCCCCTTGTCATATGCGTAACATGAGTGGTAATTATTTGATCCGGTAAAGCTATGGGGTCATGGCTGGCATGGGTACAAAACAGACTGCCCTTCCCACCCCCTCTTCCCCCTCCCCACCAGGCAGTGTTTGGACCCGGGCTGAGTGACCAGACCATCTGCACTGTGTGCCGGCCTTGCTCTTATATCACACTCCATCCATCTCACTGTCCATCCCTTTCTACAGCTATTTTCAGTGGTCTATTTCTGTGGCCCAGGTTATTCCTGCATGATGTGCCTCAGGACAAACACACACACACACACACACACACACTCACTCACTCACTCACTCACTCACTCACTCACTCACTCACTCACTCACTCACACACACACACACACACACACACATACACAAACATACTTTTTTTTTTACAGTTCAACAACAATTCAAACCCATTCAAAAATAGACACTTTGTAGTAGGACCATACTTGGCGCCAAAAACGCGCTTTCAGCCTCTGCCAGCATCTTTTACAGCAGGCATGAGCCCCCTGGTGTCATGCAATGGGATGTTTTGAGCTTTTCTGATTGCAGCAGCACAGACTGCCCAAGACCCATTGTGTATTAATGGGATGAGTGCGCTGAGCTTTAAGCAGAAAAGGGTTGGACATTACCAGTAACCCATCGAGCTCTAGAAACTCTGTGCTCAAGCTATATATTTCTATATTTCTTTAGAATTTTCTTGTTGTTTTGTCCGTACCTTTAACAGGTTTCGCCTCTTCACTCGTCTCCTCCACTGGGGCCTCCTCCACTGGAGCCTCCTCCACTGGAGCCTCCTCCACTGGGACCTCCTCTACTGTAGCCTCCTCCACTGGGGCCTCCTCCACTGGGGCCTCCTCCACTGGGGCCTCCTCCACTGGGACCTCCCCCACTGGAGCCTCCTCCACTGTGACCTCCTCCACTGGGGCCTCCTCCACTGGAGCCTCCTCCATTGGAGCCTCCTCCACTGGGGCCTCCTCCACTGGAGCCTCCTCCACTGGAGCCTCCCCCACTGGAGCCTCCTCCACTGTGACCTCCTCAACTGGGGCCTCCTCCACTGGAGCCTCCTCCACTGGAGCCTCCTCCACTGTGACCTCCTCCATTGGAGCCTCCTCCACTGGAGCCTCCTCCATTGGAGCCTCCTCCACTGTGACCTCCTCTACTGGGGCCTCCTCCACTGGAGCCTCCTCCACTGTGACCTCCTCCACTGTGACCTCCTCCACTGGAGCCTCCTCCATTGGAGCCTCCTCCACTGAAGCCTCCTCCACTGTGACCTCCTCCACTGAAGCCTCCTCCACTGTAGCCTCCTCCACTATGGCCTCCTCCAACGGGACCTCTTCAACAACCACGGTATCTTCAACCACCTGAGCCTCCTCCTCTGCCACCACAGCTGCAGAGTCGTCCAGAGGCTCTGGAGTAACCTCCTCTACAGCAGCCTCTGGTTCTGGGATCAGTTCCTCTGGAGTCACTTCAGGTTCTGGGAGGACATCTGCTTCTGTCACTTCTGGATCCTCCAGCAGTTCAGCCTCAGGTTCCTCCTCTTCCACCTGTTCCTCAAGAACAGCCTCAGAGATGGCCTCTTCATGCACAGTGTCCACCACGAGATGATCAGGTGTATCCTCCTCTTCTGCCTCAATGGCCTCAGCTTCCTCCTGTGGTTCTCCACTGATCGGTTCCTCCTCAGTGTCTTCTCCAGCAGCTTCTTCTACATCTTCTTCATCTTCCACGTCGTTGGCTTCCAGCTGTTCCATCACTTCTTCTTCCTCTTGGGCAGCTTCTACATCTGCAGTTTCCTCAACACTAACCTCCTCCATCTCCCCCTCCTCAAGCTCTACGGCCTCTTCTGTGGACTCTGACAGGAGATGTTCCACCAGCACCAACTCCTCATCCACTACCAACTCCTCCTTGGAGGCCGCCTCTTCCACCCCAATCTCTTCTTCACTGTCCAGTCCTTCAATGGAGACATCTCCCCCTGCAGCAGCTGCTTGTTCCTCCTCATCCTCTTCGGAGGCAGGTTGATCTTCGTCCTCTACTTTCTCCAGAGAGGGCGGGGGGTTGCAGGGCTGACAGAGTGTTCTCTCTGGGGCGGGGGTGTCGTTGGAGGAGGTCTGGCTGCCATGCCCCTCTGTGGGGGGGCATGGGCAGGGGAAGGGCTCCACATCAGCATGCTGGAGCTCTAGCCCCCTCAAGGCATCCTCATCATGACTGGAGACCCCATCGAGGAGATCTGTGGAGCAGGGGCGATTCTAGGTTATGACTTTTGGGGGGGCTCAGCCCCAGGAAGCCACAGGGGTATATGAAGTTTATCTATCGATCCAACGCATTGTATATTTTTGAACAGTCTGCTTGTTTATTGTCAGAAAAGCACATACCTTTTGTAACAGTTTAACCTCAGTTAAACTCATATTACCAATGAGTATTTCATCCCAGAGGAAAGGATTAAGCACATTTTGGCTAGTCTCTTGCTCTTAAAGAAGAAATAAATTGTTTATAACTTAATCTTTTTATCGGAGCTATAGACAACACTTTTGTAAATGTAGTATTATGTAGTATTATATTATCCATGATTTTTATTTTGTCCTGTCCAAGATTTTTTTATTCCAAGATGCAAAAAAATCAACAAGTACAACATGTACTAGCCTAATACTATGAGAAACAGACAACTATTTTGGGAGCACTGAATTATGTTGTCTCAGTTTCAGGGACCCATACATTTTTATAAAACTTCTGTTGCAAAAAAATCGAGTCTAGTACAACATTTACTAGACTAATGGTGTGTAGCATGATAAGCATGAATAGGCGCAAGGAGCAGAAAAAGTTGACAAGGTGCTAATTTTCAGTAAAAAGAAAAACGCTGGCGTTATTTTATCAGCTGAGGGATTTTTCATTGCCATAACAACGTGAGCTAATCAACAAGTACAACATGTTCTAGACCAGTTGTTCTCAATTATTTTCTGTCATTCCCCACCTAGGAGACAGAATTTTTTACGCGCTCCCCCTGAATTGAAATAGCCTACTATTGAGAACCTGCTAATATTTATTTATTTATCTGTACAACACCACTGTATAAGTTGCTGGCACCAGAATTCTGCATACAATCACCTTATTAACAAAATAGATTAAAACAATTAGCTGAAATAACATCTGCAACAACTTAAAACAATTTCCAAGTTCAGTTTATTAACTCAATTTGTAACATTTAAACAAGACTGCTAAGTCTGTTTGATCTCAAAACAGAGAAACAAGAGCAAATGATTTGTTTGCATTTAATTCAAATATTGTAAACAGTAAACATCGGTCACTTGTCAGCTTCATCAGCTTATTCCCTTTCAAAATAAAAAATTGTTCATCTTTCAAGCATGAATAAAGACACTAAATCCCTCTGTCATGACTTTGTAAAATCAAAATTCTGGTAAAACTTCTGACCATTGGTATTATGTTTATTTAAAATTAAAATTAAATAAATAAGTAACTTATATAAATAAATACATACATTTATAAATAAGACAATTAGTCCCCTCTGCCGCTCGTGCCGCAAATAGATGAAAGCTATTTGCAAATTGTTATCACAATGAGAAGTTGCTTTCTAAGGGTCGGAATAGACTTACTGCTAACAACGCCCCCCTTGGCGTTGATGATGCCCAATTATTTGGGCATCATCAGGATAGGGTCATAAGACTATGAGCGAAGTTTGGTTTGAAGGCCTTGCAGAGATAAGAGCTCACTTCCTGTTTGACGTCCCCCAGAGGTCAAAGGTCCAAAGGTTTTACACTTCATATCGTATGGGTATCGTATGGTTATAAATACTCAACTCTAGTCAGAGTATAGTATTAACCGTTCAATGACTCCTGTACCATTTATACATCTGAGACACATAAAAGTCAGATAGTGTATTGAAAAATGTTTTGTAGTATTAATGACTTGACGATAATAAATTGTTGACGCAGACCCATAGCAACACAACCACAATAACACAATAACTCCCATTCACCAAAGAACGTGGCTAAAGCAGTTCATTCTGTTCATCCATATTCTCTCTGCTCGATATGTTTGGTTGTTGGCCGGAGTACACTCAAGCTGCATGATAATCTAACATTCATGATGACGTGATTTGCCATCATGTGTTCTGGAAGGGTTCCACCATATCAATGTCATGGCTGTTCTTTTGCCTTTAACATTGAGGACAAAATAACGCGTCTTCAGTAGCAGAAGTTCAGGTTAAACAGCATGTGTGCCACATCAGCCTTCAGAGCACATTTCGTCCAGATTCTCTAGTCACATGTCGTCTGCTTTCTTCTAAAACGTCTATTTCTATTGTGTGTGAGGTCCCCTTCTTGTTTTTAGGGCTGTGTCTGGCATGCACTGAATCATCAAAATGTTCCATGAAGAAGAATGCCTGTGTTTTATACTCTGTAAAAACAAGTTAATCCTATTTATCAACCAAATCCCCCATTATGGCGTTGATCGCTTTGATTACCAATCAAAACCATACGCCATTTGCAGTTGGTTTCCTTCCCTCTCTGACTTCCATTAAGGAGTGAAGACCTCCCTGATATTTACCGGCGCCTTGTGCCATGGCCAGGGATTGCAAGGTAGGAAGTACATTATGATCGCTGCATATACTTGGTACATCGCTCTCTGTTTCATCTCACACTGCATCATAAGTGGACCGGATACCTAAACCAGATTGAACCCAGAGCCCTGACCTTTTGCACATTTAATTGAATTAGGAGTGGGAGAGAGAGAGAGAGAGAGAGAGAGAGAGAGAGAGAGAGAGAGAGAGAGAGAGAGAGAGAGAGGAAGAGGGAGAGGGAGAGAGAGGGAGAGGAAGAGGAAGAGTGTGTGAGAGAGCGCAAGATAGAGAGAGAGAGCTTGCCAACTCGATCTTCTGCAGACTGTGAAGCCTCTGGAGGGACAAGCGTGTTATGTGAGCTGAATGTATTTCTGAGATTCATATTACAAGCCAGAGGAGGCGCTTCGGTTGAGACTCAGTCATGCATTTCACACCTTCCAAAGCAGTCAATTAAGGGGGTTGCTCTCAGTAGATCCATTGCTCCCAATGCTCCCAAATCTCCAAATGTTGGTTGGAGATTTGTTTTGTCACTGGTAACGCAAGAAAAAGTGCTTGCAGAGTCAACATTGAATCGTAGAGAAATCAATGATGTCAAGGCAGTCGAGTCTTTTCGGTTAAGTATACCTAATGTAGACCTTGGCCTTTTGGGGCAATGGCCAATGTGTCGTACATATATATATAAATATATACAAATACCCTGTATATATAAATACTCTTGAAACGATCTTACTCTAGTCTACAGTGTCAATGAAACGTTGGCAAAAGAAGCTGGCGCTACTGACATATCTATTTTAAATGTGGCGCTAGAGATGCCGAGGCTTAGGAACCGAGAGCTTTGGTGAAGATGAGTCACAGAGGTCGTGACACGGGGGGCTGGGCTGGACAGAAAGCTTAACACTCTTGTGCTCTGCTGCGTCCATTCCCTCCCTGACAACTGTGTTGTCCTATTCTGGGGCCTGATTCACTCCCCAAAACATCTAGGGGCCCTGAAGGTGCCTGCCGATCCCCAGTCGGGATTCTGTTGGGGACCTCGTAGCCCTACCGTCGGGCACGTCACTGAAATCATCACATGTCTTTGTACCTGGGAGTGCCAACCCCCGTCTAACTCTCGAAGCCGTTGATGTTAACCACCAGTACTTTGGCTGACAGGAGAATGTCAGAATGAGCCTTGTGGAATGTCATTGGCAGATGGGCTTTTCTTTGCCCGTTTTTTCCATCCAGGTCATTTCATCAGTACAAACAATGGATACACTTCAAGCCAACAAACAGCATTTAGTCTTTAATAAAATGCCCAACACCTTAACCACTATTGCAGACATAAACAGACATCAACTCTTCCAAACTGGCATTCAGTGTGTCCACAGTGGCCCACACATTTTAAAGACCCTGCTCATAAAACTTGTCTCGGCGGCGAGACTCAAGTGTACCCAAGTCCATAATGGAGAAACTATACAGGTATCTGAGGACTTGAGCACTGATATTGCCCCTGCTATGTAGGGTTTGATGTCGCCTGCACGATTTGGATCTGGTCCAAAGCTGTAGTGCTATTGCATCTCACATCCCACAACCCGAGCTGCCGATACTGCTGCCAGCCGGTCAGGCGTGTGTGGATGAGACGGCACTACCCTCATAAACTGACTAGGCATTACAACACCCACCCCTCCCTTCTTAACTCCCACTTCTTAAAGGTGGAATATTATACCATCGGGTTTGAGGGTGATTAGCCGCTACAAGCCGTTTTGAATATCTGCCTCTTCTGACATCACTAGTGGGTGTGTCCACCTAGATGTATAAGGGAGAGATGAGCTACGTTTGTTGCAGTCCGCTGGGTAAGGCGGTAGTCTGATCTATCCAGCATCTACACATCTAGGGGGACACGCCCACTTGTGATGTCAGAAGAGGCAGATATTCAAAACGGCTTGTAGCGGCTAATCACATTCACACCTGGTGGTACAATGTGTCACCTGTAAGGTGCATGTCGTTGAAGAGGAGTCTGCATGTCTAAACTATGATGGATTTGTTCTATAGGGTTCCAGGAAACAGTGTAGAAAATGGTGTTCATTCTTCATGTTGAAATAGAAATAGTTTCATACTGATAAATCATCAGTGTCTCTCATGTGATGATGTGGGACAAATAACTTTGCTCACCTTGGCGACATCAACAATATTTCAGGGGGCTTAGAATTGTCTCATCTCATTGTGTCAGTGCTTGGCATGTGCAGGGTTCAACCTGAGGGTGAGATCCAGGTGTGCCAGGAACGTCAGTGCAAACCAGATGGCAAATGAGAGTGCAAAAATTATACACAGCGACACTAAGTGGTCATCAGCAAAGTAAAAAAGGGTCACTGCTCTCCCACTGCTTGTGGGGGTGGTGACCCGGCTTGAATACGAGTTACAGGTTTTACATAAAGGGGAGGAGGTTTTAAGAAGTTTCTCTTAAGTTTTGATTTGTAAGTCAATTGGTTTTTGCAAGGGGTATGATAAGGAATGAGCTGGACTGCATGCGGCTTAAGGTTGCTTCTGAACATGTTATTAACCCTTCCACATCTGAGCAGAGCTTGGATTGTTAATAGCCATTCCGGTGCTGTATATAGATGGGTGGAGTCCCCATCAGCACCCTTTTCCCATTGTGAATTCAAAACAATGTAACCAGCAGTTGGTAGTTCATGTGGTGATAGCCACTACATGATAGTGACTATCACCACATGAACATAGCTTCATTCGGTCACATTCAGTTTACATGGATGGCAGAATGGAAAGGGCTTGAGTAGAAGAAGTACGAATGCACCTAGGATGTTTCTGAATCTTCCTGCTTGCCCGTCGATGTGTCTGTCTAAAGGTGCTGAGAAAAAAAATCCACACATTCATTTACTTTGTTGTCTGTTTCCTCTTGAAAGCAAGCAGGGAAATGACAAACGACTAACACATCAGAGTTTAACAACAGGAACATAACCTGTATGTAATGTGTATGAACCTCCCCGGCCCTTGCTGCCCCCCCCCCCGCGCTAAGCCTGTAAAGCACATGCTATGGTCAGGGGATGGAGGGGGACAGGTGCCGGGGTCTCTTGGTTCTCTATGGCTGAACAGAAATAGTCCACACTGATTCAGAGGAGTGAAAAGGAGGAGGGATGGGCCTTTCATGAAGACTGGGAGCCCTGCCTCCAATGGAACCACACTATTGCACAAGTCCCCTGCAACACCCCCACACAGCTATATATAAAACAATAGAATACTCTTGTCCCATCCACTAGGTCATCAGAGTGGAGTCAATGAACACGATGTGTGTTGATGGTGAATTGAGTTACATAATCAACAATGAGTTATATAGAATATTACATTTTTTCGATAAAGGGACATTCGCAACTTGCAACTTTTTGTTTCAAAATGGTATTCAGAAATACTTTAATTCTGTACTGGGGCCTTAACCGAAACAAAATACAGAAAGACAAAATCATATTGATGTATCACTCAGAATTCAGCACACATTTTATTCGTTGGCAGTGCAGCTGGTTCGCCAGCTGCATTAGCTCAGCAACTTGACAGGCATGTGCAAGCACAATGTGGAGAGAATATGTGAATAGTTTACACAGGTTATGCCTGTGTTGATTTGTAGTTTGATGTGGTGTCCGGCCCTTAATGTCCGCATATGAGGGAAAGGACTGTCCATGTCTGGCTTTAGTTCATACAGTGTTCGGTTACTATGCCCTTTGACATGGGCCTAACACCTGGCTATAGAAGCCCACCAGGACCAAAATATACCAGCACAAGGGCAGGCAAGGGTACCCCATTAGCAAGCACAAATCGAAAATACAAAATGCACTGCCAGCCTCACCAAAAGCCAGAGAAGTTTCTGTCCTCTACTACCCTCATTACAGTTGCCATAACTAGAACTAGATACTTTAATACGATAATCCACAATCCACCAAATAATAAAAGTACTGGTAACCTTTTACCAGTGGGGTGTAAGGACACTGGGAAATTCCCCTGTCCGGTCATGTGCTACCCAGATGCCAAAACCCTCAGTGACATTTAAATGCAGGCTTGAAACTGCTAAGCAGCCAAAGTCACAGGAAAGGTAAACAAACCTAAAAGTATTCAACCACCCTCTGCTCTGCCTGGGTGTAGCATGGCCTTATCACAGGTGGTTACAAATTGCTGTGAGTGAAATCACCTCCATTACCATCTATTAGTTAGTTATATATTAGTTGTATTAGTATTGCTCTTTGGCCTGAGCCAGGTTTCGGTTTATCAAGTTGGAAACCTGGTTTTGAATTCTGCCCTGTGACTCCAGTACTGGTTAAATACTGGTGACAGTGACGCCAATCATGCCTCAAGGAGGTGGCTGGCTAGCCCTGGTATTTCCTCCTCCACTAGTGCTCTCCAGCTGGTATTTCAACATACAGTAGCCACAAGCTGGTAGAATACTTAGCAGTAATGAATCTTTCAATGTTCAACAAGCATGTTAACAAACTGTCCATAACTTTCACCATTTCAAGTGTGCAGAGTACAAAATGACATATTACTTCACGGACACTGGTTAAAACACGGCCTGATTGAAATACAGTCCTTTGTCAAATCACACCGTCAATTCAAGATTATTCAAAAACGAAGCAGATGATACATCCCTGGCATACCACAGTTAAATAGCTCTGAAACAAGAATGAGTGGAAACACATCCAACAGCCCAGAAGGAAATGACAACAGCTGGTGAATGAATGACTACATGCCCTCAAAACGGTTTTCTACCATAAGTACTACTTGGCAGACCTTGGATCCTCTGGCATAGAATAAAAGATAACCAGTAACCAGCTAATGCTATCTTTCAACTCCATGCCATTGACTTTGAATACATGATAACCAGTTGACCTACTGCCCTTAATCAATCCATCCACATAAGCCGTCCATCATATCAGAGTGAATGGTGCATTAACAAGTCAAAAATCCATACCTGCAGAAGCAAGGACCAGCAGTAGCGCCAGGCAACTCACAGAGACCAGCCACTTCATTCTGTCTGCCAGAGGCCTTTCCCAGAGCCTGTCTCGCTATATATACTACTGGCACATAATGTAAAGGGTAAGCCAGATGAAGGGGAGGGGCACCAGCTGCCGCGGCCGTGCAGGACATCTTGTGTCCAGAGCAGTTGGCTGGTCCAATCAGTGGTGTCAGACAGCAGCGATGGAGGAAGTGTGATACTGTCGGGGGCAGTGGTAGCGTTCACAGAGCAAGCTTGAAGGGAAACAGTAATGGTGACGAATTGTATTCCTCAACGTCGTTATGGTGCCTTCACCAAAATGTGTGTATCAATATAAAAATGTGTTTTTTTTGGCCTTCACCAAAAAAATGTCATGTTTTATTAATAAGCAAAACTGTTCTAGTAGCTTTACACAATAAAGCAGTAATTTGTTATAAACACTCCCTCCTAGTGGTTGTCGAAATATTATATATATTTATATATATTATATAAATAAATATATTATAAATATATATACAGTGGCATCGTTTTTTTCTGCGAGCACATTAAACAGTACAGTACACCAGAATTATTTAGAAAAAAAGTACAAATTTTATTTCTTTTTTTTCATCCTTATTAAGGCCTGTTTATCCAGGTTTTTATAAACAAAATATAACAGCATTTATATGGACCAGAACAGGTGAACAAAAATAAATCAGAAATATTAAAATGTTTCCTCATTTCGGAGGAATGAGAGATAAAACAAAAAGAAGCAGAAGAACAGCTGCTCAGGTTTTGGTAACGGAAAAGAGCTTCTTTTTTTTTTTTTTTATAAATGGCAAAAACAACACCTTCGGTATCCTTGATTGGGGCAGCATAAAACATCAAGTGCTTCATATCAATCATCTTGTATCTGGCCCAAAGGAGAGGAGTGCTGCCACACACAGACACGTTAAGAGGGAGCCATCACCGCCCCAGCCTCAGCCCTGACTGATAAATTTGAACATCTCTCTCCAATAAAGATATAAAACAGGCTAAGGCTACGCTTAAAATATGTACATAGAATCTCCCACCTCTCGTGGTTTTAAAGAAAAAGGGTATATAGTATGACAGAGAAAAGCATGACGGGCCCCCCAACCGCTGTGAAAGTGGCCCCTAGCTGGACCGACGCCCACACGTTGATGGTGAGACATGGAGACGTAGGAAGGAAGCAGCCCAGGCTTCCAGGGGAATGAGCCATGACCGATCTATAGAGCACCTACTGACGTAACCCCCACGAAAACACGCAACGTGACATACATGACCAAACAAAGAACGATAAAGATTCAATTCATAAATGGAATGTTTACAGCATCAAGTCAGCGTATGAAAACAGGAGCGATACACGGCCACATTTCCCGGGCGGGATTCCAGTCGGGCAACGGAGACGCAGGATAATAAGGGGGGGGGGGGGGTTCGATCAGGGACAACAGAGTGCGTCTGCTGTCTGCAGGCGGGGGGGAAGGGGAACAATCTCAATTTAATTTTCACTGAGCAGACGAGACAAATAAAAACAAGAACTATTTAACGGTGCCCTTTCGATAGGTCCACACCACCCATTAAAAGCACCTCTTTCACCAACCACATTTTTACCTATTTTCATTGTTTGCGTCGTTTTCCAGGATACCTAGACGTGGCTCAAATTCAAAACGGAATAACTTGATTCGTAATGTAGTTTTAGGTGTAGGTTCGGCTCTCTGCACGTTTGCCCATCAGAGACGGTTGGCTGTTTTCCAGCTCTGGCACATTCAAGCCGAGATTAATCTCTTCCTCGAAGAGCGATAAAAGACTACATATGAAGATGTTACCATCAGTTTCGTAAACCCTCCCTGCCAGTGCACTAGGTAGTGTACGGATAAACAAATAGGGGTCCCCCTTAGTGCTCCGAACAGCACTATATAGACCCAGAGCACACAGAAGGTACAACGTTACATTCTAAGATGTAAGCAAGTGATGCTTGGTAAGTACATGTCTAGAAACGGTGCATAGATGATCCCTTCCTCATTTCAAACACTGGAGATGGAATTGCATAAATGCCCAAAGCGAGTGCATAGTCACGACGGTCCAACAAGTCTGAGACGCTCAGCCGATGCTTTTTAAAGAGGCCTTGTTTCAAAGATAAAACCTGGGACCCGATTTAGTTAGATTCCAAATAAATGTGTCCAGTTTTTCATCTCAATGGTTCAGGGGGTAGGGTATGCTTATGTTCCTAACATACGTCATTATTTGTAGCAGAAGAGGGGACAGATTTCTGGATGAACCAGCTTCGATTATGTGTATAGCTGTGTGTGTGTATCCACTACCAATGGTGGAGTACAATATCTGACAAGCAATCTGAAGATTAATAACCATTCCAGTTATCTAGCCCAAGGCCGCCTCTCGCACCGACAACATACACTAAGTCAGTTGTTTAAGTCAAAGATTGAGACACTCTCGCCACATACATTCAGTAACACTGCAAAACAAAGAAGGAAAAGCCCCTTCTTGACTTGATTGATGATTTAGCTTAATCTTACTCGTTAAATCCAAAACACGGGATCAAACATGGATCAATTTAGTTTGAGGCCATCAGATGAATCATTGATTCATACAGGTTTTTTTTTTTGTTGAGCTTCATCCACTTTATCGCAGCTTAAACCAGCAGGGTGGCACACATGAGGCCAGACGAAGGGGGAAAATAAGTGCACCCCTCTGAACGCGCCCTCAGCCCTTAGGGGCTCAGCCTGCCCCGAGCTATATTACATTCAACTCTCCGTCGAGTCTATTAATTTGCAGCACACACATAAAACTGTCAATGAGTATACTGGAGCTGGGCAGCACTGACGCCACGATTGTGAGTAGCACGTGATGAGATATTAAATGAAACAAAAAAGGACGGAGGATTTAAAAGTATTTTTTTGGAGGAGGATGACGATTGGTTTCTCTGACGTTTTATTTTCTTTCTGTTCTAGCATCAAGCAGCTTTGCAACAGTGCAGGAAAGAGGGAACACCTCCTAACCCAAACATTGCGTTTATTGGGTTCACAACGTTGCACTTCCTGGTTACTTTACGGCACACTTAGCCGCTGGAACCGGTTCGTTAACCGTGTAAACAAATTTGAATTGGTTAACGAGGAAATTGTCTTCCGAAGGGCACTGGTGCTTACAGTGGGGTTGTCCTGGTTTCCAGTACGAAGGAAATGCGTGACTTAACAGTGATGGGGGGGGGGGGGGGGGGCAATAATGGATCGTCTAAAAAAAATAACTTGTTCGCGTCAAGAGGCAACTACAGTGTGTGTGTGTGTGTGTGTGTGTGTGTGTGTGTGTGTGTGTGTGTGTGTGTGTGTGTGTGTGTGTCGGTTGATGCGTGTTTGTGTGTGCGCGCGCGTCTAATGCAGCTTCTGCATGCAAGCCAGGGGTTAGTTCATCGAGCGGTCCTCCCCCTCCGTGTCAGTGTCTGTGTCGGAGCAGGTGGTGTCCATGGCAACGTGGGCGGGGCTGACGATGACCGCCCGCCTCTGCTCCTCCTCCACGCTGCCCCTCCTCTCCTGCGTGCGTTCGATGTGCTGGATAGCCTTGAGGAAGCGCACAACTGTTAGTCCTGTGAGTGACCTCTGGCTGGCCCGATGTGACATTTTGAACACACACACACACACACACACACACACACACACACACACACACACACACACACACACACCAGCAGCATCCGCTGTTTAAGTTCACGTTTAAAAAACGAAATGTTGTTAGTCATGATTACAATAACAATTAGGGCATTTAGCAGACGCTTTTATCCAAAGCGACTTACATCGGTTAACACACACATTGACACACCGACGGCAGAGTCAACCATGCAAGGCGACAGCCAGCTCGTCAGGAGCGGTTAGGGTTAAGTGTCTTGCTCAGGGACACATCAACACTCAGCTAGGAGGAGCTGGGGATCGAACTAGCAACCTTTCGGTTACAAGCTCTACCTGCTGAGCTAACGTTAATGTTTAAAGGTCATGAGCGACCCTTAAGGCTTAATTATGGTTCCACGTCTCCGCAACGCAATGGCTGTTAACGGAACCATTACGTCCTTGCGGACCCTCCTCGCGTCCACCGCAAGGGCCTGACGTGCGCCTCCAAAAACAAAGTAACCTTGCCTCGAGGCGACGCAGCAGCAAGGGCTGTGATTGGTCCGCTCACTGAAACCCGACGCAGAACCAAAATAGGTTGACGTCTGCGTCGAAGCGACTGCTTGGTCATTGGGTTGCGTCAACGTGGAACCATAACCAAGCCTTTAGTATTTTGTATAGCACAATCTAACATCGACGGGCACGCGACTAAAAGGTGGACGTGCGTGCAGGGCTCTCCTCGTACCTGCACAATGGTGTCCAGGTTCTGTCTGGACGTAGACACAGTGCTGGTCTGGGCGCTGGGGCTCAGCGTTACCACGGTGACGTGATGATGCGGGTGCTGGAGTAGTGTGGGGGCGGGGACGATGACCGTGGGGTGGTGGGTGGGGGCCGGTGGGGTGGGAGGGGCCTTGATCTAGAACAGACAGTGACTTGTTAGAGAATGTTCTTTTCTTGTTTTTTTTCCCCCCCAAAAAATGATAGGAACCAAAAAGAAACCAAAATTAGGGCGTTGCATTATTTCACGCCGTACTCTGCAGTCATGTGCTTATCACTCGGGGTGAACTTCTTGCCACTTGATTGGCATCGCTGATTTCTCATTCAATCGACACCTCAGCTGACTGGAGATCAACTGACAAGATATCAGGGCAGCCAAGGTCTGACCCAACGGTTGAACATGAAAAGTTAACTTTGCCCCAAATCTTCCACTGAATCCCAATCCCTCACTGCTCACTGGTTCTGTGGAGCCCGGGTCTTGGCTTGTTTATGTAGCCGGCTCATCTGCTGGGAACTGTATACTATGGTATGGCATGACTGTTTACTCTACCGCTCTGGAGATGGGGAGGGGGGGGGGGGGGGGGGAGCCCCTCTGCTTCCAGATAGGACTGGATAAAACAAATGAGAATATAAGTCTGACACAGGCTGCATGAGGTAACGGCTGCCCACGTCTGGACACGCTGGGAGCGCACCTCAAAAGGTGGCTCAAGCTGGTTCGGTATAGTCGCTGCCGCAACATACATTGAAATACTAGCCTCCCGTGCAGCATGCTGGTCCACTAAGAATATCTCGAGGGCGATGTTTTAAACCCAGCCGCTCATTCGCGCGGGAACATAGACAAGCCATTGCAAAGTACCCGCAGTGTTTGAATGATGTGTGCGTGCGCGTGTGTCTAATGTACCTTGGGGCTGTGCGCGTGGTTCTCGGTGGTCTGCCCGTGCATCTGCTGCAGCCGTAACAGGGTCTGGCTCTGTAGCTGGGCCTGGGCTTCCAGCTCCTGGGTGATCACCTTCAGCCGCTCCGGGTGCAGGTGGTTGCCCAGCGTGTGTACCTGGGAGCAACACGGGAGAGGAACACATGCACTTAGAGCCGGCGCAGCAGGAAGACTCTGTGATGCGCTCTGACCCATTCTCTTAAAAAGGAGATTAGCGGTCGGCCTCTGCAGGCTTCACAAAAACAACCGTTACCAATAAAAGTACAAACGACTTCCTTGTACTGATTCCTCCGGGGAGCTTTTAATGGGGTTAACCTTCCGCCATGTTTACAATGGCCATGGAGCACTTTAATCTTTGTGATGAGTACGTGTAGTGCGATTCCCTGTTACATTGTACAAAGAATCCCTACTGACAAACATGTTTTTATATATTGTTACTCTAACAGGTTACTTTATATCTGTACTATGTATTTATTTATTGGACTCTATGCGAATTGCACTATCACTTGGACACGTAAGCACCTGTCACGTTGACCAGACATCTGACTCTTAGCCGGGTCGGACAACCACGTTTAAATAGGCTATATGTCTTATGTGTAGGGATTTCTTGGGATCTGTTGTACCAAGTCAGACCCCTGGGTGGGTCTTTGTTATGTACTGTCATGAGCACACTGAAACATATCCCAACAACTTGTACAGAGTTATATGGCAATAAATGATTGAACCTTGATCTTGATTCCAAAAGACAATTGTCTCCGTGTATCCTTCTAGACTAATGGTCTACAATGTACTCTACCTCGAAAAGAAAATGATTGGATAGTGCCCTTTTAAAGTACAAGTGTAACACAAGTGTGTTTGTGAGCGTGCGTTAGGGCTGGGCGATTCATCGAATTTTGATCGCGATTTCGATTTTAGCATCAAACGATCATAAAATTAACACAATAGAGTTTTTCCAATTTTGTTATTATTATTATCTTTTTTTTTAAAATGTTTTATAGAAAGGGCAGAACAGCTGGATACACATCTGTCAATCATTTTAGATTGGAACACTTTACTTTTGACCATTTTTTGACCAGTTACAACAAAAAAAAAAAAAATCAGAGACATACAACATGTAATCGTCTGAATAATCGTGATTTCAATATCGACCAAAATAATCGTGATTATGATTTTTCCCATGATCGAGCAGCCCTAGCGTGGTGTCTCACCTGCTCCTCCAGCAGCATGCGAGCGGAGCGCTCCTTGCTGAGCTGCTGCCGTAGCTCCAGCATCTCTCTCCGAAACTCCTCCCCTTTTTCTTCCTCCTGAGCGTCGGGGGAGCCAATCCCCTCGTCCTTCTCATCCGCTCGCCTCCTCTTGGGCGACGAGCTGCTGAACTCCTGGGGGGGGGGGGGGAGAGAATGGTGCACCGGCAGGTGTTAGGTTCTGACCCGATGCCGGCCGCCAAAGAAGGTCCTCATCGACACTCTGTCATGGGCCTAATGATCCACGCGCCACCGTACCTGGATGAACCGTTTCAGCTGGTTGTTCTGTTGCAGCAGCTGGGTCTTCTCCTGCTCCAGGGCGAAGATGTAGTCCGACGTCTGTTGCAGGATGGCTGCCTGGTTGGGGCATACACGTGGGTTTAGATTGAGAATTAAATTCACAGGTCAAACATGCATTATGAGCATGAAAGGCACAGACACGTTTCTCCTGACTCCACTGCCTTTTGGTGAAGAGCAGATTTCCGAAGCCAAACAAACACCCCCGCCATCGTGTGCTCACAACCCAGCAGCCTGTGTGAGTGTGCGTGCGGGCCGTACCTTGCTGAGCTTCTCGCCGTCCGTGTGAGGCAGGAGGGACTTGAGAGACTGGAAGCCGGCGTTGATGCTCTGCATGCGCCGCCGCTCGTTGCTATTGGCGATCTCACGCCGAATGCGCCTCTCCTGGTCCTGGGCTGTCTCTGGGCTGAGGGGAATGTTGGCCAGGCTGTGAGAGAGAGAGAGAGAGAGAGAGAGAGAGAGAGAGAGAGAGAGAGAGAGAGAGAGAGAGAGAGAGAGAGAGAGAGAGAGAGAGAGAGAGAGAGAGAGAGAGACAAGACAGTGCCACAGAGAGAGGGGGAGTCAAGATATTTCCTTTCAGTTTCCTTGTATTGTGAAGGCCAAAAAAGATCATGTGGGAAAGTTTAGTTTCAATGTGATGCGTTGACTTTGTATTTTTGTCCCATTTGTAGGGATTAGTCACAATTGTTTTGGACAACAAAAACAGCAGTTAGTTGAATCCAGTACTTGCACTTCCTCCTCGCCAGAAAAGGTTTTACGCAAATGTTGACCTGCTTAAGAGGTCAGCTGTCACTCCTCCACTTAGCGCTCTACGCCTCTGACCCTGTGTTATGTGGTCACAACTATTTTATTCAAGGAAAACAATGGGTGAACCATGATGGGCACAGAGTAACCCATTAACCTGATTTTCCTGATCTTTTCAGTTTTGTGGATATTTTGTGAGAGGGGTTGGTAGGGCGACAGGGCCTGGTTGGACAGGCAACCCTGTGGCTGCCTGAAACAAAACAATAAGTTATAGCTGCGACTACCTTTGACCTATATCTGGTTACATATGCTTGTTGGGTCACAACATGACACAGATAGGGCTTACTATCACTGGGCGGTTCTGCATTCACTTTGAAAACAAATAAACGTTGGTACTGAAGCCAATGTGATTATTGACTTCCTAATGTTATCACTATACAATCCGATCCAAGCTTTTCCCTTGCTAGGGGGCAAACGCTCAATTGAACGATATGAAAGCCCTAGAGGGTTGCATGTTATTACGGTAACAGACTTGTTGGTATATCTAAACGCAACACTTAATACAAACATGAGAACATGACTTGAAGTTGTAGACTGTTATTCATCCAGCCTACGAATTGGCATGAAGCACACACACACACGCGGTTAGTCTTATATCAGCAAGAAGAAGACATATTGGGGGGTACGGATGGTTTTACTTGGGATCCTTGGTTCGTATTTAAAAGAAGGATATAGGAATAACGTGTGGAACAGTCTACGTTTACTGCGCGCATATGATCATTCACAAATGTTGCTGAGTCACATGTGCGCGCCTCGTCGAGAGGTTGCGTTTATTGACGCACGAGTTGCAATAGGCTTAACAGTCACTCTTTAAGAAACGGGAGAAACACACACAAACTTCGATTCGTCGTTTTCCCATTCCCTCGGGTTCGGACTGAAATCGAAAGCAGCAACGACGTGCTGCTACTACTAGGCAAGTAGTATCACGCGATAGGACTGAAATGTGACACCAGCAGGCCAGCCCCTTGGCACCGAGAACAATGCCTTTTCCGTACACTCGGGAGCTAGTTTTGGTCAATGGCTAATCGTACTACTTTCAACCACACAAGACGTGCAAATCTCGAATTCAAACCACGGAAATGTGGGCGATAGTGTAGTCCGTGTGGCAGGAAAACGGGCGGGCCGGAGAGGGGAAACAACAAAAGGCACGCGAAAAGCACCAGCCGTGTTACATTCAACACACGACACACACCGTGGACCAGCATGGCTGCGCAGCGCTAGCCGAGCAGCTACACGGGCAGGGCTCCACACCGTGGCCCCGTTCCGCCCCGCCAAGGGTCGCTCAACGTGAGGGTTGAACCCGGGGGAACATGAAACACCGTGGTTAGTGTTCGGTGGAGCGCTTGGCGGTGGTGTGGCACGTTATCCCCCGGATAAACCGTGTCGAACACGGGGTAAAAAAAAGTGTATAGCGCCAAAGCGGCGTGCAGCACGATAACAACCACGTGGTTGGTGTTGCGACCGACATAAACGCATCCATTTCGCGGTGTTTATTTACGTTTTCAACACCCGTTCGCGGTGCGGTGCGCGTCGATAGCCGCGCCGCTTCGGGTTATCGATAAGTGCCGCCATGGTCGGCGGGGGCACGAAAAGGAGTATTGACAACCATGTTGTGGGTTTACCAAATGCGGGTGCTAACGGCTAATAAGCTAACCCACTTCCGATCCCGCTTGCCGCCAGCCACATGCAATGCACGGCGTGTAAATAGGGCGAACTCACTTCGGATACATACCTACAGAGCCCCCCGATAACATCCTTCTCCGATTTCTTGAACTGCTGTAAGGAAGGGATCTTCTCTGTCGGCATCATGAAATATTCCATGCTTCCGAAGCCCCCCTTCAGAAATCTGTGTTGTTTTCCCCCGCCACAAACCGCTTATTTAATAAGAGGTGCTGATTATAGAAGCTTCCTATTCACCCTGTTTAGGTGCATAGTTTAAATCCTAAAAAAACAATCGCGCTCCGACGTTAAAGGAAAATAGAGAATCGGAATGCCTTGCTGTGTTACAGCCACAGCTGATGGGGATCCTCCACTGCGTGTGTGTGTGGCTCTTTGCCTCCGCCTACTACGTGTGTTTGCAGCTGATCTGTCTCGAGGCGGGAAACAGCTGGTAGGAATCAAGTTGCTCTCTGTTTTCCGGAAAAGTAGACAACGCACAAAGGAGTCCAGTGAAACGCGGCTGTTGTGTGGCGCCGTGTGGATAGGCCTAGCCAATCTAGAATACACATGTGTAATATCTATATTGGACAACATATAATATGCAAAAATATATTTTTTTATCATGTATGATATTTGCTTTTTCATTTGATGGCCCCCTTTGGGGGGCAACATTATCTTGCAAACATAAGCAAACACGAATTTATGGTTCATCAATAAACACTGCAACAGTTAATAATTAATTAATTAATAATAATAATAGTAGTAATAGTAGAATACTACTTATGATTTGGTTGTGTCTGAGCTGCTCACTGGTTACACACTTACCAGGCCCTTACTCATTAAAATAATAGTGTAATATATAAAAGTATAATAATCATAATAAATAAAAATAAATAAAAATCCACCTCTTGTTTATTACATTTACATTAGGGCATTTAGCAGACGCTTTTATCCAATGGTTGCGGTTCGTCCACCAATCTGTCCAGGGATCTGAGAGGTCTACCATCCTGAAACCAGAAGACCTTTTATAAATGAGCCTCCATCTGAATCTGTTTGTTTTGTAGGTTTTGATTTGACGGTTTTGTTTTTCTTCTTTTATGCTTTTAATAATTCTCAGTATTGTACATTTGTATTTAGGCTTTGACTGTGTTCTTAAACTGTGTATTGGTGTTTATTTTCTCCTATGTTACTTTGGAACCCTTTTCCTTCATCGCTGATAATAGCTTATCAAATGTAAATATGTAAGTATAAGTAATGACGGAGCTACAAGAGGCTAAGAGACACATCCATATCAGCTCTCGACCAATATTAAAAAAGAAAACAAGGGGCTTTCCTCAAATCAACAGTTAAATATAAACCCCTCACTGCCAAGCTACCTGCTTAGAGCCATGGGAATCAAGAAATGTATACTCTGATCCTCCATATAGATATAAGCGTCAAATAAGTAATATATCGAGATTCACATTGCCCCCCCATGGCCACTTGTAGCCAGCCTCTTCATCTTATGTACCTTGAACAAACGCCTTTTCTGCAGTTTCCTCCTCAGATGTCAACAACAACACTAAAGCAGAAGGCTTGCGTCACTCCCTTTTGCAACTCTGGGTTTGGTCCCTCCTCCTTGTACTTGAATTTGATTGAATTGTGAAATCCAGAAATGAGCCATAAAATCGCAGACAGAGAAAGAAACAGTGTTTTATATTGTGAAATGGTTATATCGAATAACCACTAGATGGCAGTGAACAACCAATGGTATTTAAATGTTTGGGACCGTTCTAACAAATAGCCTACATCTTAACTATCAGCAAAGAATATGCCGTCCTTATTTGTTGATAGATTAGCCCATCATATAGACACATATTTAGCTATATATTATGGTGTATGATAGAAAGAAAACACAAATTCTAAATGGCCCAAACAATGTTGGAACTTCCATTGACTTCTATGGCTTTTTGTTTTGGGTAGACTATGCACATCAAAATAAAAACGTGCATATGTTTCACAACAATCCTTTTGAATGGCTGGTGAGCAATCACTTATGTATTTTCTGCAAAAACGAATAGCCTATTAGGCCTCAACAGCTGACGGCTTGGTTTTCTGGAGAAATATAGCCCAACAGACGCGAAATGTTCAGGAAAGATGTATCCGTCTTAACGCATGGAACAGCATAATTGCAATAGAAAGCAAAACAGTATAAACATCCACAGCAAATAATTATAATCTCAAATTGAAGAAATGCACCCATTATGGTCGTACGTCAGAGCCCGTCCTCTTCTTGGCTGGTCCTTTGATCCGGATGTGGCGTTTTGAATGGCTCGAGTGAGGAGGTAGGTCTGTGGGGACGAGCGCTGTCTGGTAGACAAACACCCGCGCGTTGTGATCAGCAAATCCTACAACTCTGGCCATACAGCCTTGACCCAATGCCTCCACGCACACATCGACACGAGCGTCCCACGCACACTTGGCCAACAAAAACTCACAACGTATGCTTTCTAGTGTACCAGGTCGTTCTGGTGAGGACATTTGGGCCGTTTTGCCCTGTTTTCACAGCTTCCAGACTATGCAAATTCATTTAATTTTATGATTCTAAATTATTTCACGGGGATTTCCTAAGCAAATTTGGCCAAACGCACAGCATACCTATAGGGAGAAATCTGCCACATCCATTGGTTATACCTTTGTATAGATGTCATTTATTTGCTATAAACCACGCAAGATATAGCCCATCAAATGTAAGTTTCTATGCAAATCCATGTTTTTACCATCCTATTAAATCGAAGAGGATAGCGCACAGGCTATACGCGATGTCAAACATCGTTGGTGGTATTTCAAAGACACTACACAAAGAATTTAAGAGAATGGACGTGGAGAAACTTTAGAGGATGCAGACACAAGCGTCGCCTCCAGCTGTTGATCCCCCCACTCCACCCTCTCAGTTTACAGCACCACCCTTAAAACCAGCCTCCCTCCTCCCCACAAATTCAGTTGACCAGCGTCGCAACTAAGCGATGCACTTTCCAGACAGCTTCCCTATGTACACACAATAGACGGGGTTTTCAGATGTTTTTATTTGTATCTGGAAACTTACACTTGGCTAAAGTAGCTAATCCTTAGCAGCAGCACATCGACGAGACAGAGGCGATCCAGTTGGATGATTTTTACGCGCACTTATTTCTTCCTCGTATGTACGCCTAGGCAAAAGACAACCCTCGAATAATCGATGGTAAGCGAGGCACACTCTTTGGAGAAGTTGAGTTGTGTCCAAGGATCGCCTGGGAAATAGAAGAGAGACGTCAGAAGGGAGTAGCAGATCACGGAGAAGAGAGATAACGGTCTGACACGTTCACCTCGGACGGCTTTAGAGGTAAATAAAACGCCGACTAGTTTCCCCTTTCCCGTTCACCTGTGGCTCTCCGTGGTGAGGGGCCTATCTATCTGGTTCTCCCTCTGCATGTTGCTTAAGTCATGCCATGTGTGTTTTGTTTTAAAACTATAGGCGACCTTTTGCAGGTATTATTCTTTATGTAAGTTGAAACAACTGAGACATAAACATTATCCTTGACGTTGCATGCCATCAGTTAGAAAAAAGAAAAACGATGGAACGCTGGACTCAATAAGATTCAGATGGTCCGTTCACTCTGTGGAGTTTAAAGGATTGTGGTTTGTTATCGTGCGTGATCATTTGTCGACCATTAGTCATCTTCATAGCCTGTTGAAATCCAATCTCAACAACATTGTTCGCTGAATGTTGGAATGTAGTGTTTTGCCTGGTGCAGTGTAAACTACTATCGAGGGCAACACACACACACGCACACGCACACATATTGTCTTGCTATTTGCAAATGTGTGCTAGACAATTTTATTTTCTTGTCTGTAACACACACACACACACACACACACACACACACACACACACACACACACACACACACACACACACACACACACACACACACACACACACACAAACATACACATACACTACACACCAAACTATTCTCCATCCAATGTGTTTGACTTTGGCTCCTCAAAATGTGCCCCACCCCCAAGTAGATTTATTCTATGATGCATATGTAGGGGGGAATGTGTGTGTGTGTATGCATTTGTGTGTGTTTGTGCATATGTGTGTGGTGGGATTTAACATATTACATTCTCTTTCCATTCTATCACTTCCACTGGGATTGGGACATACTCAAACCAGTCTGACTAACTCCAAAGTTTCACCTGAATTGAATGTACCCATCTTTCCTCTTGTCATAGCATGCATCGATGCTGAACACCATAAGAAATCCAAGTTTTCTCCTCATCCATTTTGAGA